>NC_085139.1:254186852-254434655 GCF_024139115.2 Armigeres subalbatus | reverse complement strand
TACAAGACATAACACTTGTAAAATTCTCATCGTTCACTGATTTACTGGTCGTTTCAAATAATCATTAGTTGGCCAATCGATCACTCGTGGCGCGCGCATCGGTTTGCTCCAGTTTGACGTTTGCTCACTACCGCCATCTGGTTCGTGATTTGCCTAACTAACTGAAATCAACAGATGTCGTTAGTGTTTGCATGACGATGAATTTGATGAGTATATGTTCTATGTGTTATGTCTGTTTGTCTGTGCACGTAGGTTGGTGGCTGAGCTACGAAAACTTCGCGAGCCATTATGGGGGTGGCGGTAGTGTTCGATGATTTTTCATCATGGCGTCGTGGGCAGCAAATTTGAATTATTTTCCATTAAGTGACACGTCGGTTCGTCGGTGGTGACGTCGCCTCCATGCGACAAGCGCCAATCGACACCGCTCCCTCCCGGAGCTCCAACAGCATCGAAGACACGTCGGTCAGTTCCACCAGTTGGCACTCCTCGTTCTACTGCACCTATTATGGTGTCGATTCCTCTGACCGCGCTTGAACCGCGCACAGTTAAGATTTTAGAAGGTAAGAAGAATCAACATGTCGCCCTGCAGGAACTTAGGAACCGCATTGAGCAGTACGAGCGTCGCGCCAATCCAACACCTGACCAACTTGCAGATTTGAATGCGCAGCTCGAGCTATACCGGAAAGTTCTGAAAGGGTTCCAGACCGGCGCGGAAGCAAACGACATTAGCAATCTGGCGGAGGTACATCAACCAAATTACGCGAGTCCGTTGCGCTTGGTAAAACAAACCGGCACAATCCCTAAGGCGAATCGGAGAATGCAGTCGGTTCCCGAAGGTGAACTGGGAGCAGTAGGTGATGCCTTCCTGCAGAGACATCTCTGGCCACTGAAGAAGGCGGTAAGCCAAACCGGTTGGCCTTCGGTGAGTAAAGCGAACCAACCATCTGAAATCCATTAGAATGATATGGAACCCCCAGGTAAGCGTCAATCCTTGAGCCATTCTATCGAAAATATAAACAAGGAAGCGTCCAATTATTGCCCCACGACCAGTTTTTTTGCCTTCACTTGCATACGTCGGACGTGTTCACATCAACTCTCTCGCTATCGTTCAGTCTGTGGAAAAAATGTACGGTGCACGAAAGAACACTTTAATAATTGATTTTAGTGTCCTTCCTTCTCGTCCGGATGTTAGAAGTGTTCAACGGTTTTTGGACAATGAAATTAAATTGCAATATCCCGATGTCAAAAGCATACAGTTGCATAAAGTAAAGATATTGCATCGCGCTACCAGTTGGAGCACAACTGGAAGAGAACAATGGTTTGCGCGGATAAAGAGTTTCGCATTCCAGTATATGTCGATTGCGAAGCAGTGACTGTGCGGATACATGATCTGCCTCCGTCAATGAATGATTCGACTATTCAAGATTATATGTTAAAGTTTGGTGAAGTAATTTCTATTCGGAGTGAGACTTGGAAACATTATTTTCCTGGCATCTCGAACGGCGTGCGCGTGCTACGAATGAATTTGCTCCGCCACATACTGTCTTTCATCACCATAGAAAACGAAAAGTCAATGGTCTCGTACTTTAATCAACCTAAATTTTGTCGTGAATGCGAGGAACCAGCTCATCCGAGCAGGAAATGTACGAAACCACAGTATAAAATTTCAACGATGACGAGTGAGCCTTCAAATAAACGAACCAAAAAAAAAAAAAAATTGCCCCACGACCAACAATCAATTTACCCAAGGGCAGCTGCGAGTTAACGCGCGCCCGGCGGAGTTTTTTATGCCTCCTACAAATTCCCATGAGCAGCTGCAAGATTCACTCGCGCACCAGGTCAATGCGACTTTGTACCACAATCAACCTGAACAATATTCAACCGGTGTGCAAACGCGTAATCTCCCCTCGCGGTTGAATCGTCTCTGTCCCCTCGTCAATCCAAAAGTGTTCAACGAAACCAGGTGATTCCTTAGCTCGCCCACACAGCAGCAGCTTGCAGCAAGGCAGTCCCTGACTAAGGAACTTTCTCGATTTACCGGTGACCCAGCTGAATGGCCGATCTTTATCTCAAACTACATGTACACAAGCCAAGTGTTGCGAACTGGGTGCACTGCTTTTTAAGTTGAAGTTCATTTACTACCTGTCAACGAGATATGTCATCCAAAGTGTCATCCATCGGCATAAATGATATTGACGGACAGTGCTGTTTATCATATCGAAGTGCTCGGTTCGTCCAAAAACGTGTAATGAACTAAAATTTAGTAAACTTAATACTGAACTTATTATTCTATATTCTATCTCTACAGTGCAAACTACCTTAAATCTATTATACTACCTTAAATACTAGTATCACAGTGTATATCACAGCAAAGTAAGCTTATCTATTCTTATGTAAAACTATTCCTAACCTATAAATATGATCACAGCTAGCAGCTTACGTGTATGAATTTGAACTACAACAAAGAATCATTGTAAAGCTCTAAACCGAATTATGTAAGTCATCCACTCATTTAATGTAAAAACATAATTTAAGCAAATACATTATTCCAGCTTGAAGCTGTATCAGCATGAAACTGTCTTTGCTATCAGCTTGTAGACTCGGTGAAAAGGGCTCTTGTTCTTCGGAACACCAAGCTTGTGGTTTTTCGGATGGAGAAAATATGCTCCGCTTACAACGATGCCTATCTGGTCCTGCTCTCGAAACAGTTCGCAGTCGGTTGGTATTTCCAGCAGCAGTGTCACAAGTGATCGAGACCCTATGCAGTTTGGACGTCCGGAGCTGCTGATCAACGCTTTGCTTCGGAAGGTGCGAGAAATTCCAGCTCCTAGGTCCGACAGGTTGGAAGGGCTGATCGAGTTCGGAATGGCGGTGCAGGTACTGTGCGATCACATCGAAGCAACGAATTATTATACGGCAACAGTGGTACGGGATGCAACTAGTGTGATGACCTTTGAACCGGAGGTAAAACGGAGCAGCGTTCGTGACCGTTCGAAGAACAAAGGATTCATCACGTGCTCACAAGGAAACGCCGAAGCACTTCGATTGTACTCACTGCAACAAAAGCAGACACCGAGTGCGTGACTGCAATGCGTTCAAGCAGTTGCACGTCGACGATCGCTGGAGACGAGTGCGGTCATTGGGTCTGTGCCAGAACTGTTCATTCAGCCACGGAAGACGCGCGTGTCGTGAACGAAAGCTCTATGGCATCGGAGGGTGCCAATTCCGCCACCATCCGCTTCTGCACTGTTCTAGAGGCCCACCGAAGCCGTCGGAACTCACGATGCAGATAGCTGAAAATCATATTGTCGGCGTAGCACCAACTTAGAATTCGGAAGTCGGGACTTCCGAACCGAATTTTCTTCCGAAGTTTTATCTGTCAAATTAAATTATGCGTTGTTCAGCGCATCTTTAGGCGAATCTAGCGCGCTACTACCGAAGTTGGGAAAGTTGCCTGTATCTGGAAAAAAATACAACTTCGGTATAAAAAGCGGTCTAACTTTTATCCGGATAGACAATACTAATCGCCACCTGACTTCTTCGACGCTATCCACACGATCCACACGCAAAAAATGTTGCTACTATAGACGAATCCAAGTAAAAATAAGAAGAAGACACACGACGGTGTTAACTTTGACAGATCCTACAGCACAGCATAGGAAGATCATTTTAAAATGCTTATAATAAATTCTAGACAAATTGGGTCCTAAAATGAAGAATCGATATTCGATTTTCTTCCATGGAACGATGAAGCTAATCATCCTGAACGCATCAGTTTTTCTTTTGACTCAGAAATCTAAAGGAACATTGTTTAATTTGAAATTAAAAAATAGATGAAAAATCCTTCCTCGACATTTTCGGTCTCGTTTGACGTACGGAATAATATGATTCAAACGCACTAGTAACACACTGCAGGGCACTTGACTTAACCTTTGACAGTTAATATATGGGCCTGACATTTTGGGCTGATGGTTGATTCGTTCTGAAATGTTGCACAGCCCAAAATTTGCCTTAAAATATTCGAGAATATCTTAAACACAAAATATTATTTTTACTGATTTAGACATTTACCAGTATTCTTGATCGATGCACTATCGTTTGCAACCATAAACGAGGTAGGGCTTTAGGACCCAAGCTGTTTTAAACGTCTCGTGAAAAGGCCTTGCAGGCCTGTTCAGCGGTTGTAAACAAGTGCAGTCTCGGCAGTGTCACATGAAAAGGCCTATTGATTTTTTCACACCGACAAGCCGCCATTACCGAGCGTGGAAAGCTGGATAGATCCAGCCCTTGGAAAAGGCCTATTAAGGCGTTATGTAATTTGAGAATGACCCCTTCGTGTTTTCAAACCGAATTATCGAAGCTCGTAGGGGTTCGCCGAAGAATGTCAAAAATTGACAAAACAAACACACTTTTGTATTTCCGGTTTGACTTCTGCTTTCCGGTTCAACCTTGTTTTGTCATGCGCGAAAGCATTAGTTCGTTTCATGCAAATGTTTGCTTAAAATACTCTAGGACTTTAGTTTACATTGATTTCTGCACGTTTATTCTGCACGGCTGAAAAAGAAACAAAGTAAGTATGCATTGAATAGTATCTGGTCTGGGTTTTGTAGAATTTTTGTATTTTTCGTTTCCAAACCGATTCACACCGACCTTGGCTTCGATTTCAGATAATATGAGCGAACGCCAACTGCAGGGACGGGCTCGGGCACGCGGCTACACTGCCGTCAATGTGTCCAATGAAGGTCGAGAAGGTCGTGGCCAGGCACCGGTCAGAGGCAGCGGGGTGGGCGTCTCGGGGGTAAGAGTAACGTTTTGTTCCGATTGTTCTTTCACTAATGATCCCTTCGCATCATGTAGCCTCGTCCAAGTTTTCAGCATCCGGGTGCCGAGGGGCGCGCAATGACCCATCGTGATGCAACGGCCGGTCGTGGTGCGGCAAGCACAACCAGTGGCAGCGGAAATGGAAGTGGAAACGGTAATGGGGCAGCAGGTGCCGGGCCGAATCGTGGTGCGATGCGCGGGCGCCGTACAATTTCGGATACACTTCGAACGCGCGCTCTCGATGCACCCTCGAAGCACGGATCTGAAGGTCAAACGATAAAGCTTCAGGCCAACTATTTCAAACTTATGAAGCACATCGAATGGACGTTGTATCAGTATAGGGTTGATTTCGCTCCGGTTTGTGACAGCATCCGGTTGATGCAGGGGCTGATCAGTCAGCACAAGAAAACTTTCGGCGGTTATCTGTTCGATGGGACGCAGTTGTTCATGGTGAACAAGCTGCGGAGCGAACAATTGTCCTTAGACTGTCGACACGAACGGACGGGAGATGTTTATCAAATCAAAATCGTTCACACTGGAACGGTGGATATGACGAACGAAACCGGCATCCAGGTTTTGAATTTGATTCTCCGACGCGCAATGGGTGGTTTGAATCTTCAACTGGTCGGCCGTAATTTATTCGATGCTGCTGCGAAAATTGCCATTCGAGAATATCAGATAGAACTGTGGCCAGGGTACGTAACCAGCATTCGACAGCACGAACAGGATATCTTGGTTTGCTGTGAAATTGCTCATAAGACAATGAGAATGCAAACATGTTACGACATTCTTCGGGAGTGCCAGCGGCACGATCGAAACTACAAGGATGCGTTTACCCGCTCTGTCCTCGGAGTCGTTGTACTGACCGGATACAACAACAAAACCTACACGATCCACGATGTTTCGTACGACACCACTCCATCCAGCACATTCGAAACCAGGAATGGAAAAATCTCGTTCGTCGATTACTATCAGCAGAAGTACAATATCAAGATCCGGGATCCCAATCAGCCGATGTTGCTTTCCCGAGCTAAGAAGCGCGACCTGCGAGCGGGTGGCAACGAACTGATGGCTTTGGTGCCGGAGCTCTGTCGAATGACGGGGCTTACCGAACAAATGAGAAATGATTTTCGGTAAGTGGGCGATTGGGTTCGAAAACACAACTCTCAGTTTACTATACGATCGTTTTGGGTAGCGAAACTTTGGAGAATTTTTGGTTCCGATGAATTTCCAATTTAAAAAAAATATTTCAGAATGATGCGTGCAATGTCGGACCATACTCGCCTCACTCCAGATCGACGGATTGAACGGCTGGAAACGTTCAACCGTCGTCTGCAAACCACGTCGGAGAGCATGGAGGTATTCAAGGTTTGGCAGATGGAGCTTGACAAACGTCTGGTTGAACTTCCGGGGCGGTTGCTGCCAAAGGAAACAATTTTCTTCTCATCGACATCACCGTAAATACTCTGTCTTACACTTTTTGGCTTCATGATGACAATTGACGTATGCTAATTCGTTTTTTCAGTGGGGTTCCATCGGGAGATAATGCGGACTGGACTGGCCACTTCCGTGATCAACCGATGTATTCGACCATCCGGCTGGATCACTGGTTTTTGGTTGTACCAAATAGGGCTCAACGGGAAGCCAACGACTTTGTCGGTTGCATGATGCAGGCTGCCCGTGGAATGCGTTTCGAAATCAAACAATGTGAATTTGTCTCCATCCCGGACGACAATCCTGGTACTTACGTCCGTATGCTGGACAACCTGGTGAATAAAGATCCTCAGATGATTATGTGCGTCGTTACAAATCAGAAAGCCGACCGCTACACAGCAATCAAGAAGAAGTGCTGCGTGGACCGCGCTGTACCAACGCAGGTCATCTGCCAGAAAACAATCACACCGAAGGGAGGCAATGTGCGTACGCTGATGTCCGTGGCGACCAAAGTCGTCATTCAGATGAACTGCAAACTGGGTGGCGTCCCGTGGAAGGTCAAAATTCCTCTCAGCGGTCTGATGACGGTCGGATTCGATGTATGCCACGATACGAATGATAAGTCAAAATCTTACGGAGCAATGGTGGCCACATTCGACCATGAAATACGAGGCACTCCAAAGTTCTTCTCCACCGTAAGTCAGCATGGGCACGGTGAAGAAATTTGCAACTATCTTCCCCTGAACATGGTGAAAGCTTTGAACGAATACCGCAAGGAGTATAATACGCTACCAAAGCGTATTTTCTTTTATCGGGACGGGGTCGGCGAGGGTCAATTGCACTACGTGTATGAGCATGAGGTTCGAGCAATGATGGACAAGTTAAACGACATTTACAAATCCGCCGGGGCTGAACAGGACGTAATGCTGGCCTTCTTCATAGTTAACAAGCGCATCAATACAAGGTTCTTCGAACGAAAACACAATCCTAAGCCGGGAACGGTTGTTGACGATGTGGTTACACTTCCAGAACGGTAAGTGACTTGCTTTTCCAGCATCCTGTTCAAGTCATTATGGCGTGATTTTTTTCCACAGCACTGATTTTTACATCGTTTCGCAATCAGTTCGACAGGGAACGGTTTCTCCGACGGCGTATAACATCCTCCACGACACGACTGGACTGCAAATCGATCACCTACAGATGTTGTCGTACAAGCAGTGCCATTTGTACTACAACTGGTCCGGAACAACGCGGGTACCGGCGGTTTGTCAGTATGCCCACAAGCTGTCCTTCCTGGTCGGTCAGTTTATCCACCAGGCGCCGAGCAATTTGCTCGAGAAGAAGCTTTACTTCCTGTAATGAAGTAGCCTTGACAATTCTTAGACAAATTTTTATATCAGGACATTTTTCTTAAGGCGATTTTGTTTTTAGGAGAATGATATATTGTTATTTTTTTGTTATTTGACTGGCTGAATGCCTTTACCGAAGTTATTCGGATATTCTTTATATATTG
Organism: Armigeres subalbatus; assembly: GCF_024139115.2. NCBI lineage: Eukaryota > Metazoa > Arthropoda > Insecta > Diptera > Culicidae > Armigeres > Armigeres subalbatus. Next base: position 254,426,887 of record NC_085139.1, on the reverse strand, counting down.
ACAACTATTTAAAGATTATTTTTCTTTATACATTTTTTTTTACAAAGTTTGTACAACGGAATCTATGCATTGAAATTATTTTGAATTGTTTTTATTTTCAAGTGTATAATAAACTTTCGTTTGCTATTGCTAATATTATTTGAGTAGTTGTAATTGAACACTCTTCATCCTGGTCATCATGCTAGTCATCAAAAGCGCACTACGAAAGATTCGCGAGAAATATTCCACCTGATCGATCTTCCATGCTTGATGAGCAGTTTGCTTCCTTGTATACGTCAGAACACTCGACATTTTCGCAAGGTTTGGCGTCTTTTACCCATGTGTCGAGTGCCAGCGAGGGACTCTAAAAGCCTATTCAGATTACGAGCTTATTGACATGAATATACCGTGCACGCACCCAACTTTGCGCATTTTGCGGTTATTTTTGTAATAGAATGCGTTCAAATTAATTTTCGGAATATAATTATAACTTGTCAGCACAATATACATGTTATCATAACAGTGCATGCATTTTACCGCTGTTAAATGACACATTTTTCATTTTAATAGTCGAAACTTGTACTGAAAACACTGAAAATTACCAAAATGGTGTGTTCTTAGCACAAATAACAAGTGACGGTTTACCTGAAAAACTGCATTTTTTGTAAATTTTAATATTCGCTGACAACTAATTACACATGGACCCAACAATTATAATATTGTTGGAGCCATCTCATGAGCATGGAAACTATTTCAGGCAGATAGCCACTTTCTGTAAGTTGTACGAGTTGATTCAATTTTGCATTTTCTTAACTGCGCAAAGTATGGTGCGTGCACGGTATACGGTGAAGCGGACTGGGAGGAGTACGTGCGCGCCATGTCGACTGCCTGCGCGGACCATCCTTCCTCATTCATCTCCGATTTCACCAGCATGATCCTCGCTGCTGCCCAGCAAGCCATCTCCCGGTCCAGTGGCCGTCCCGTTTCGGCGTGCACTCAGATGGTGGTCCGAGGAAACTTGGCGTGCGGTCAAAGCCAGACGCAAAGCTTTACGGGCATTCAGGAAGCTAAGGGAAGATCCATAAAGTACGTCACGCAAAAATTGGCGATTTTCAACCCCCACCCCTCGTCACACCTTTTTGTATAAAAACTCCAAAATTTTGTATGAGTCGTCACACCGCTCGGAACCCCCCCCCCCTAGAAGCGTGACGTACTTTGTGGATGGCCCCTAAGCACCAATCACTCTTTCAGGCCAGACGCGCTGGACTGTAATAAGGAGAAACATCGTTACTACATTGTCCTTCATATCTTTTAAAATTGGAATGAATGCTGACCTGAAGCCCAAAGCACTCTCTTCAACAACATGGCCGAAAGGAATCGTATTCCAAGAATTCTCTGGCGACAGCTCTAATTCATTTGTTTGGCGACCAAGACTTCCATCAGAATCCAACGATCCGTTGAACATTCCAGTGGAGGCAGAAATGGTGGTGATAGAGTAAATCAACCATCTACTGTTGGCGGATCACCGGGACGCAAACTTGCCTATATCCTCAAGGAAGCCTCATATCCTCTGAACACAGTCGAGCCGATCCCGTCAGCGTCCTGCAGCCGTCCCGGTCCTGTGTTTGAGCTTGGTAACTGGGGCTTCCAAACTCTTCATCAAGGCAAGTATCAAGCTTCTACGAATTATTCGCTTCCTGATTCGCTTCTCGATTTTAGTCGCCTCACGTCGATAACACCATCAACTTCTTCAAAACTACGGATTCCGAGACGCCTTCCTGACAAAAGTCAACAGCTACAGAGATGTTGCTACTCTCAAAATTCGTGTTCTACATATGTGGAGCAGATGCCGGTCCGCAGATTTGCCATATGCGTTAAGGAAGCCCCTATTCCTCTCACCGCAGTCGTGCTCTTCCCGCCAGCGATCTGCAGCCGTTCCGGTCCTGTGTGTGAGCTGGAAGATGGGGTCTTCCGAAATCAACCTGCAGGCAAGTACCACTCCACTGCGAGCAATACGCTTTCTCAATCTCCTTTCGTCTTAATTTCCAAATTCCGACGAGTGTCAGCATCCACCGAAAGCAACAGAGGCAACTCACCGAAAGACGGTCTCGAAAACGCACTAAATCGCCATCTAGCTCTTCAGTTATTAGGACTCCGGGGCGCGCTCTTATCACAAGCTTCATGGAAGACTCTAACCCTCTCGACTCAGTCGTGTCCATCCCGTCTACGTTCATCAGCCGTCCTGGCCCTGAGGTTGAGTTTGGGGAAGGAGGCCTCCAAAATCAATTATCTGGCGAGTACCTTCAAGATTCGATCAGTTCGATTCCTCAATCAAACGCCCTTTCCAGTGCATTGTTCAATGGCTCTCAGTCATCGGTCTGCGTGAACAGGATCGTCGCAGCAGAGGTCGCCGTTGCAAGTGATTCCCGCTACCTGAGCGTCTACTACCAAAACGTCAGGGGTCTGCGTACTAAGACAACCGTTTTGAAGTTACGCCTCGCATCCTGCGATTACGATGTTGTTGTGCTATCAGAAACTTGGCTCAAATTCGATATTTGTAATTCGGAGCTTTCATCGGACTACTCCATTTTTCGTTGCGGCCGTAGCGAGTTTACCAGTGGTCTTTTTAGAGGCGGTGGCGTATTGGTTGCAGTCAAACGTGAATTGCAATGTACCGAAGTGTCCCTATCTGATTGCTGTGCCCTTGAACAAGTCGCAGTCACATTGAAACTCCCTCATAACTCTCTGCATATTTTCGGCATCTATCTTCGCCCGAATTCCGATTGCGAGCTTAATGCTACCCACTGCACGGCAGTGCAAAGCTTAATTGATAAATCATCCGTTAATGGCGTTTTCCTGCTGCTTGGGGATTATAATCTCCCTAATCTTCAATGGATCTTCGATGACGACATTAACGGCTATCTGGCAACTAACGCATCTAGCGAGCAAGAAATTTCCCTTAGCAAAGCCATCTCGACATGTGATTTGGTGCAAATCAACCCCTTCGTTAACCGTAACAATAGGCTGCTCGACTTGGTTTTCACAAATGCTTCCGACAACATGGACATCTCTCAACCCGTTCTGCCGCTCATACCAATCAACGAGCACTATCCACCGGTAGTGTTACATATCGACACCTGCTGCCTAATACCACGTTATTCCGACCAGGAACCGGATCCCATGGATTACGACTTTCGGCGGTGCGATTTTACTTCACTTAATACAGAGCTTTCTGCGGTTGATTGGAGTCATCTTTTCCATGGGCACTCAGTAGATGCTAACGTACTGCTGTTTTACGACAAGCTGTATGAAATATTGCACTTAATAGCTCCTCGCCGTCGTCGCATTAATCGAGGTGTTAATAACAAGCCTTGGTGGAATGCTCAACTCAGAAACCTGCGCAACAGATTGAGGAAGCTACGCAAACAGTACATCGCTAACAAAACTGACGGGAGCAGAGTTTCTCTTCATCAGGTAGAAACCTCTTATAACGACCTCCTCGATGCCAGTTACCGAAGATATATGAACGACCTCCAATCAAATCTTAAAAATAATCCGTCCAGGTTTTGGAGATTTATCAAAACGCAAAAGACGGGTAATCAAGTTCCGAACAATGTTGCTTATGGCGACACTACAGCTACCACATCTGATGAAGCTGCGAACCTCTTCGCCGACTTTTTTCAGAGTGTGTTCAATGTGAACCCTCCGCAAACTCACCCAGGTAGTTTTTCGAATGTTCTACCGCACGATATTGACCTCGCGCCCTTCCTGTTCTCCGACCCAGAAGTATTGAAAGCTCTTCGCGATCTAGATGCTTCAAAAGGTGCCGGAGTGGATGGCCTAACACCTTTCCTGCTGAAAGCCTGTGCTGAATCACTAGCGGCTCTACTAACACTACTTTTCAACAGATCTTACTTGATGGGCTACAGCTCTTCGATGAACCTACGCCGAATGGAGTATCCTTCTCCACTGGACTCGATCCTGGGCCAATCGCTTCCAGTCGCCCTGAACATTGAGCGCCCTCAGGTCCTCTTCAACTGCAAAAAGCGCCTTCCACGAAGCCTGTCTCATGACCGTATAAAGCCACCGGAAGAATCAGTGTAGTATACAGCGCGAGTTTTGTTTTCGTTTGCAGACTACGGGACTTAAGCTGGTTGCAGCTGCAATACGCCTTTTCACCTCGCGGGTAACATCATTATCGCACGTCACTAATGTTCCAAGATACACAAATTCTTCTACCACTTCAAATTTTTCACCATCCAGCACCATTTCGCTACCACCACCACTAATGAACCCACGTTGATTGCCAGCGACCATGTACTTCGTTTTGCTGGTATTGATCGTGAGTCCAATCCTCGCTGTCTCCCTCTTAAAAGGCACAAAAGCCTCTTCCACGGCACGGCGATTAATTCCGATAATATCGATATCGTCCGCAAATCCCAGGAGCATATGCGATTTTGTGATAATGGTACCGCTTCTTTGCACACCAGCTCTTCTAATCGCTCCCTCGAGCGCTATATTGAACAGTAGATTCGAGAGTGCATCACCCTGCTTTAATCCATCTAAGGTAACAAATGACGTCGATATTTCATCCGCAACCCTCACACTTGATTTCGATCCGTCCAACGTTATACGAATCAGCCGTGTCAGTTTCGCCGGAAAACCATGTTCAAGCATAATTTGCCATAATTCATTCCGTTCCATTGAATCGTACGCCGCCTTGAAATCAATAAACAGATGATGTGTCTGCAAGTTGTACTCCCGGAATTTATCAAGGATTTGTCTCAGGGTAAACATTTGATCCGTCGTTGATCGGCCCTCACGAAAACCTGCTTGGTATTCGCCGACAAAGGACTCTTCAAGCAATCTCAATCTGTTGAACAGAATACGGGACATAATTTTGTACGCCGAATAAAGAGAGGGCAAATGAGGCCGTCCAACCAGCTAGCAGGCATTTCCTCGTCTTCCCATATTTTCGACATAATATGGTGCAGAACTTCAACTGCCATGTTTGAGAAGTTCAGCCGGGAGCTGGTCCTTCCCCGCAGCCTTATTGTTTTTCAGCTCTTTAACAGCTTTTTTTACCTCATCTAGTGTAGGTGACTCCACAGCTTGTCCATCGTCGCTAATATTTATTCTGTTCACCGATGCACCGTCACTTCCTCCATTCAACAAAGTCTCGAAGTGTTGCTTCCACCTGGCAGCCACTTTAGTTTTATCTGTCAGCAAATTCCCTTGTTGGTCGTTTCAACAGATCGTTGAGTGAAAAAACGTTCCCTGGACTATGGAAAACAGCAACGATGATCAGGTATGGGAAGAATCGGTCCATTTAGCGCTAATCTTTCACTCACCTCTACACACAATCGCAAATTAGGCAACTGTACACGAGCCTTTCCAAAATTTTCAATTTCGATTGTCTGCCGTTTGGCTTCAGTTAGTAACGAATCATCCCAAAAAACAAACAGACAAAATTCATCACCGAATCATTCCCGCACAGATAGCATATGATGCATAGCCAAGTATTTGTTTACATTTCGTTCGTAAACGAATGGAATCGCAATTGAGTGGTGAGTGATGATTCGGCAGAAAGAATCAGGCCGCAAAACGAATCATTGAGTCTAAATTGAATCAATCTTCTGAGTCCAACTCAGTGTTTTCTGCTGCACTCACTACACATCGGTTCATTCTCATCTCTCGATTTCTTTTCGCACTATTTGTGGTTTCACTTCTTCCTGCTGGGGGGCACTCAGTAGGTATGAATCGTTTGTTGGTTCGCTGTTGGGTTGAGTAGCATTCATTTTGCAATCGTGTGTTCGCTGATGGATAGGGATTTTAAATCGGTGTGGTTCGTGTGAGTGAGTGAGTTTTCCCATAGCTGTTGGGGAGACTTGATCCCCTTTTCCCCTACGCAATCAATATTTTTTCCTGCCAAAACTTCCAAAGGATCCAAAGGTGGCGGCAGCACTACGAAGAACACCTGAATGGCGATGTGGCAGACGAAGATGGCGGTGCTGCGTACCATCTATGTTGGGGTGCAGATGGCGGACGGTACGTGGAGGAGGCGAATGAACCACGAGTTGCATGAGCTGCTGGGAGAACCATCCATCGTTCACACTGCGGAAATCGGACGACTGTGGTGGGCTGGGCACGTAGCCAGAATGTCGAACAGTAACCCGATGAAAACGGTTCTCGACAACGAATCGACGGGCACAAGAAGGCGAGGTGCGCAGCGGGAAAGGTGGATCGATCAGGTGGAAGATGACTTGTGGACCCTCCGTAGACTGCGTGGCTGGCGACGTGTAGCCATGGACCGAGCCGAATGGAGAAGACTCATATACCACACAGGCCACTTCGGCCTTAGTCTGAATAAATAATAATAAATAGATTTCTTCAAAATCAGCAAATCTGAAAGAAAAACTCAAAGGTACAACCAAATCGGGTTGTACGCAAAGGTGACGTAGGGCTACGCTATACGAAATGGAGGGTATTGTTGAGTACCGTTGGGATTTTTTTTTACCCCGACAAACATACTGTTCGGCTTATGTTTTCGATTTTTTCCGTTTTAACGACAATGACGATTTTGGAAAGATTGATTGTTTTTAATAATGCGCCATTTGAAAAACTTAGGCAGCTATACGACATTTTTCACTAAGCCTTCATCGATTTGGCCGTCGTCGACGGAAAGTGAAATTTTCTGGCAAGATTCTTTGGTTTTGTTTCGTTAGTCATTAGAAATGATATCGATTTTTTCCGGATTACCATTTTATACAAAAGAAGATTAATTCGAGATGAATTTCCTTCAAAGTGCAAGACTTTATCGTTTGGCGACGACAGAAAGTTGCCCTTTGGTAGCACAACCACAAGCGCGCGTCGGAGGGAGATGATGCAATGAGTTTGTTCGAATGGATGGCGTCAGTAGCAGTCAAATGGAATTTCTTCACAAGATTTTGATTATGTTTTGTTGTAGATGAGGATTGAAAAGCTCCATTTTTGAAAAAATATCGGTTCTTTCCAGTACCATTATTTTACACAAGGATGCAACAATGTTTATCAAATTCCAAAATTAATAGTTTGGCGTTGACAGAAAGTTACCCTTCGATAGCAGAATCATAAGCTCGCGTCGGCGAGTGACGACGCAATAAATTTGTTCAAATGAATGGAATCGCTCACAGCAACCAAACTATCACGCCAAACGCCGATTTCACCGAAGCAGTCCATTTTTGTCCCTTTATGTTCAGAAGAAGCTGGTTCTGAGAAGGACCAATTTTGTGTCTCTAATGCACCTTTCCAATAACTAACTGCAACCAAATGCTTGTCGGAACGTTAGGGTTAGAATTCCACTTCTTGCTGTTATTGTTCGACGAACACTCGATGAGTGTGAGCTAAGACGCCACCATTTGAAATAAATTTTCAGCATCGCCACAAACGTCATTTTTGTAATCAACCCTTTCTTCACATAAAATGCTGGTTTGTTGAGGTTGAATGACGACTACAGTCGAGATTCGCTGGTTGGGATTTTAATACTTGGGTCACTTTTTAGTTGGGCCTCCGCTGGTTGGGCGATGGCCCAACAAAAAAGCAACCGTACGTAATTCAATGTAAACACGGAAAATCGGATTAGGCGTCACTGGACATCATTTGTGATGTTCAAGTCGAAATACACGCGTTCAAATGGCTGTCAGTTGGCCCAACTAAAAAAACGAATTCGTTAGTTGGGCCGAGGTCGTGGCCCAACCAGCGAATCGGGACTGTACCTACGCAGACTTCCACCACCAATTCGATTTCCTTTGAAAGTGCTACCAGAGCGCTTTCGTGCTGCTGTGTTCGCTTCGCTGCGTCCGCTCTGTGTAAAATTTTGTTTAACCGCTCTCTGCGAAATCCCGATCAAAATGGCTCGCGCGCGCCGGAAAGCAGCTTTCTTGTATTCAATGAATCAAATCCGTTAGCCCCGCCCCTTTGTGATCTTATATGGGTGTAAATATAATGTGCACTCATAACGATTAATGAAGGGGCGGGGCTAATGGAATTACTTCATTAGATATAAGAAAGCTGCTTTTCGACACGCGCGATCCATTTTGATCGGGATTTCGCACGAAAGCGCTCTGGTAGCACTTTCAAAGGAAAACGAATTGGAGAATAGTATTTGCCACTGCATTGCAAGCGGGAAAAAATGCAACAAAAATAAAAGAAAAAGATTTTGAACAAATAGATTTAACGTAAAACAAATCAAAACAAGGCACGTTACATTTTTTAGCGAAGAGTCCTAGTTGGAAAACGCAACATAAGTGAAAAAAAATTGTTTTGCTTTTTTCCCAAGGAATTTTGTCAAAAATCCAAAATCCAAATATACTAGAAAGGCAAAGTATTTTTCATGCTTATCACGCCATAATCTAACACATGAGTTTCAAAATAATTATTACCAATGGGAAAAAAGTATATCTTCGTTATTTTTCAACGAATTATAACTGAAAATCCATCTTCCACTCGAAACTTTCGATCTGTTCATAGAAAACCGTTCTCAAATTTACATTTCAATTTTTATGACTCAAATTCATCTGGGAGATTATTAGGTAGTAAGTCACTACATGGGAAATAATAAGTAGAGCCCTTGTTAATAAACAGAAAAACAAATAATTAGTTGGTGGCAATATATTTGACACTGCCTTATAAATGGTTAAACCGCTCTTTGCGGAATCTCGATCAAAATGGGTCGCACGCCGGAAAGCAGCTTTCTTCAATTCAATAAATTAAGCTCGTGAATTTGAATGGATGGAATCACTAGCAGAAACCAAGCTTACACGCCAAACGCCGATGCCCCCGAAACAGTCCAATTAAACCTTTCTGTTCAGAAAATGCTAGTCCTGAGAGGAACCAATTTTCTTTCCCCAATGCGCTTTCCCAATAATGTGATAAAAGCATCGCCACTGGCGGCACGGGTTCGCAAAAGTGCTATTTTTATAGTCAACCTTTTCTTCATATAAAATGCTGGTTCGTTGAGGTTGAATGATCTGCAGCAACACACCGAGGACCTTCACCAATGCGATGGATTTCCGTTGAAAATGTTACCAGCGCCTCCGTGATGCTGTGTCCACTTTGCTGCGATCGCTTTGATGCGCCCACTCTGCGTGAAATCTTGTTCAAAATGAGGATTAGATCCAAACCCGCAAGTGATTGATTTTTGATGTCTGTGCTAGTGATGCATGTACGTGATTGGTTGGTTGACCTATTTCTAAACTTTTTATCAATTATCGATAATAAATAGTTAAAAATCAGTATTTTCAAATAAATACGAAGGAGCGTTGACTCATCCTTGAACGAATGGTCCAAAAAAAATTGAAAATCCATGGAGAAACGGCTGAGATATTAAAGTTTAAAGTCTATCATATTTTCGTGACGGTCCCCGATTTTCGCAATCGTTAAGTGTACCCCAATATAGAAAAGACAGACGTAGTCCTACGTCAAAAACTGACAGAGCAAAGAAAAACACCTTCTAACCCGGTCCAGGCCTACTTACCGAGGATGATGAAAAAGGTTTTCTTTTTAAATAAAAAAAACTCAGGAAGGTTATGGAAATTCCCTTTGAAATTTAGAAGAACTTCCCACCTAGAAATTCAGAAAATAAAAGCGCTTACGACGTCATCGAGTGCGCATATGATGTGTAGTAAATTTTGCACAAGCATGGCATGATAGCATACATATCTTCACTGGAACAACGTACGTTGTAGATTGCGTGTCGTAAATAATCTTTACTTCTGCAACTCGTTGCATGAATAACAATTATTCTTCATCATAATTCCTCTTACCACCCCATCGTCAGAATTATTGACCATTCCCAAGAGCATTTTCGTTGAATCAAACAGCCACATGTTGCTTCAATCGATAAGCTGCACGTGAACCCCGAAGTTTGTGTTGCGCTCGTATTCTCTCTCGTTCTCTGTTTTGGTTAAATTCTCTGAAAATGGCACGCCAACCGGCAGTTTCCGCATAACAACATCCCATTTAGTCAGCTGATTTTCCCGAACTTTCCACATTTTCCGACCCGAGTCCGAGCGTACTCCCGAAGGCCTCTACTGTGGTCTCGCGTGGAGCGTGTCGTCTGTTTGAATGCCGCTACCTTCTCGCTGCTGCACGCAGCAGTCACAGTCAAAACAACTTACTACGGGCCACTTTGTAGACAGTACAGTGAGTAAGGTTGAGCAGTTCGGAGCGCGTGGATGCTTCGCCCTTCGCGTCGATTCGTGACGGATAGTGCGTCTCCATTGTTTTGGGTCGTTCCACCCACCATCAGGACCCGGCGTGTGTGTGGCGGCTTTGCCTTGCTTGGATCGACATGGCAGTGGGTCGGTTAGCCATTCGCTTGTTGAGCGCGACCGCGAACGGATGTGTTGTGGTGAGCGTTGATTACCTCTTTAGCTGATTGTTGTGACTCGGGCCACATTAGGATGCTGAAATTAGCCAACCACGGATGCACAGGTGAAACGGATCAAACCTATTGTGAAGTGAATGCACTCATTATGGTGGTGTTTGTTGCAGCTATCGTGGAAAACTAATCGAAACGGTTCGATTTATTTCAAGAATTCACATCTTCGACTAGCAGTTGCAAGTTGCTAATAAAGGAATACAAATTGTACGGAATGAATAGCAAAAGACGCCAAAGTATCTGTAGCTCGAAGATTTCACTTTATATCTATGTGCTTTGAAAGTGATAAACAAAGAGGAATACTTCAAAATAGCAAGAAGAATAAATCTGGGTCGTTGCGATTAAATTCCCGGTGCAAAATCTGATGCAAACAGAAGACGCAAACCGAAGTTGGTGGAAGCATTAATCTGGGATAATGATTTCGCTGTTTTCGAGTCAGTGCGACTACTGGCACCTGGGAGAAGCGAAAATACCGAATGCTGAGCGGTAGTTCCAAGTAAAAGTGATTACGGAAGTGTATTCTGATTGAAGAAAGCAGCCTCCGCGCGGTTGGTCGGCTAAGGCAGGTGACGCGACGAGTGACTTCAGGCAACGACGGCGACGAGGTGAAGGACGAGGTCGTTCCGCTTGGTTGGTTGCGGTGGTGAGGCATTTCAGCGTGAAAAGGAATAAGAAAGCAAGAATGTTTGAAATCGGTGGGAATAAAGTTGCTCTTGAAAGGAAGTGAAAGTTAAAGTGATTGTTCCGGGAACGACGCACGCCCGCCGCGGTAGAACGGAACTACTCCACGTGGAAGGCACGCCGCAAGGTTGGTTTGTTGTTTTAAAGGTTTCGTTTCCCATTTTGGGGAATGCTTGATAATTTATGACAGTGAAATGAGTAAAGTTTTGGGGAAGTCTCGCGGGAGGCTGCGAAAGTTGAACACATAAATTTCGTTGGCTTGGGCTAAAGAATGGATGATTTGTTGTGGCTTTCTGTTTAATTTCGCGAGACATGTTAATTACTCCTGTCGTGTTGTTCGTGTAAACTAGGGCTTTGAATAAGATTTGAGGGGAAAAGATATTTTTTAAGAATTATCGTACTCCTGGTGAGTAACATTTAGAAAGATAAAGTCCTTGCACATTTAATATATTGGAGATATTGTCTTGATTATTGAGCTTTGATTTTACAATACAATTCGATTCAAATAACGAAATTATTTAAAAATCAATAAAAGTTGTACTGCAATGATATCATTTCTTTGCAAAAACGAACTTTTCATAGAACGCTTGGAGACCCATCATGTATACTGTTATATATCAATCGACTCAGTTTGATGGACTGAGCAAATGTCTGTTAGTCCGTGTGTATGTGTGTGGGTATGCAAACGAGATAAGAAAATCATCAGCAACTTTTCATATAGTACTCCTTAACCGTTTTTATCGCAACAAGTTGCATTTCACAGGGGACAAAGCCTAGTTGATCACTATTGAAGTTGGTAACGACCGTTCAATTATTTTTAAAGTTATGAAGAAAATGGTGGATTTTTTGCTTGGTCACGTAATTATTTATTTATTTATTTTTGTCCTTTTACCCGAACATTGCTCATTCAGGTCAATTTTGTTTGAATTACAAATATACATTATACTTCTAATAGATACCAGTTGAGTTGTTCAATGTTGTCTCCAATAGCGGTGTACAAAGAATCAGCGATGCCACACTCGTTCCGAATGTTATCATATTTTCTGCCAATATGATGTGTTTAACCGTTACTGCTTCTCCGCATGTTTCGCACTGCTCAGGTTCTGTACGGGACATCAAGTGACCATGTGTTAAAGTAGTATGACCGATCCTGAGGCGGGTAAATAGCGTACCGTCACGGCGTTAGAGATTTCTTGAGGATGTCCATTCAAAAGGAGATGTTTTGATTTGTCGTAGCTTTGTTGTAATCTGTCACATGTAGTGGACCATGAGTTCCACAGTGAATGACGCACCAGTCGTTTGAAATCAGGGTAGGGAATGTAAGGAGTTACTTCAAATGTGCGACTTGCTGTAGCTTGCTTGGCAAGTAGATCAGCACCAACATGAGCTGGTATCCAACAAAGATGCGTGTTACCTTTACTTCTCGCTAGACTTCGTCGAATTTGAGTATTCCACGGATGATTAAGATTTGTACCGTGGATAGTGTGTGGTACTAGCCGAGATACTAGTGAACATTGTGACGTACGGTAAATAAAGCATGACTAAGAGCAAGATTACCGGTGGTGAGTTTAAGCAGTTTGGCAGCGCAGTATCATTACTTGAAACTTTACCGGTCGCTACTAAACGCGCTGCTATAACAGTAGCGCGACTGACAGGTGACCAAATTTGGTAGCGTGATAAGAGCGCTGCTATTTGATGAACTGTCAACTGTCAAACGTCACCGGTACGGAATACAGCAACCAAATTGAGAGCCGAAAATAGTGACCGATACGGAAACGAGTGACGAAACTGAAATGAAAGCGCTGCGCGGGTGATTAAAATGCTCGCGACCGATAATGATGCTCTAACCTGCATGCACGCACTCACCGTGAGACTCTTCCCAATCATCCAAGTAGCCACGATGCTACCTCACCACAATCAGTTTGGAATGTCAAACGGACTGGACGACCAGAAACAGTGGCTGCTTGGAGTGATCTCTTTCCGCCAGTATTTTAAGTCTTCACAATGGCGATCCTGCCAGGTCTTGCTGTATTTCCACGATTTTCATAATCTAAAAAAAGAAAATTTGCTGGGCAAAAAGGGATCACTCTGAGCACAAAATGGAAACAGTGTTTGTGTTAGTCAGACCGCATCGTACTTTCGTGCTGTGCGGTTCTTTCTCTCTTTGCGGAAGGAAGTTTTTAATACTACCCGAAGCTATTTTAATTTCAACAGTGCTTCTCAGCGCTATTTGTACCCACTGATCCCGTTACGATCTTTGCAAGGACCCGTGCCTTCGTTTTACGTTGGACCCGTTTGCGGAAGTAAAATTACGACAAGCGGTGGTAATCCTGCAGGGACACCGTTCTGGGAAAAAATCCTTTTAGAAGGAAGGGGGTGTCTCTGAATTCCCCACTCCCTTCAAAGAAACAAGGTTTCAAGACCGTCCTGCCCAAGCGCGGAAAAAATAGAAGGAAGCTGGAGACTTCAGATATTTCTTCTAAATCTAATGTTGACATTGTTTCTTCTCCTATCGAACTGAGCAATCAGTTCGATTTGATAATGATGAAATTGAGCAAATCGAATATACCTTTAGCCCAGGTGATTCGATTCATGCGAAGAAACAAAGGATTCCGCCAATTGTGGTATCTGTTGCCGAGTTTTCTGGCTTTCGGAATGAAATCTTGAGTAACCTTCAGGGGATCAAGGTCTCATTTCAGATTGCTAGGAAGGGTGACTGCCGCGTTTTGCCGGGATCCTTTGACGATCGCAAACGTCTTCTTCAGTATTTAACTGAGAAGCGCCATAAATTCTTCACATACGACGACAGCAGGGGGCAGCAGGGACTATGTCCAAGGGCTTGACGATCCCTCCCCAGGCCATCTGCGAGTTGTGGCGCCTGCCTAGGATGTGGTGGGGTTTGACAGTGGGCCCTATTAAACCCCTATAAAAGCTGCATGTATCCGCAAGTAGGCTCCGCCAAAGCGACCGTGTGCCGCTCAAAGCGCACAAGCCCAAGTCCTGGTGTTAGGTGGGACGCTAAACAGCCCTGACCAGGCTTGTGAAATGTCATCTGCATGTCATTTGACTAATTTGTTCATAACTTTCTTCACAAACCAAATTTATTCCATAATTTTAGATGTACTCATAACGCTTGAGTAGGGCTATACTTTTGTCCAAAGGTACATTGCTCTAAATATTACATATGAGGCTGGATAGTGAAAACTCTCCAAAATGTCACGTGTCATTTGACATAATGTCATTTGAATGACATTTTGCCTCCCACGCCTCAGATTACATATTTACAGCAATGTCTTGTTGGACAAAGTTGTAGGCACATTTAAGCTCCATAAGTTCGTCATACCTCAGAAATGATGGCTACCTTCAGAAAAAAGTTCTGGGAAAATTATACAACCGAATGCAAATGACATTTTACAACACTGGCCCTGACACGACGGCCCTCCGACGAGACAGAAGGTTTGCGCAGGCCCAATAAGCCGCCTTTAAAAACAACTATTAAGGTCCCCCCAAACACACGCGATGCGACAGTCGCGACGCGATTCTATCGCTTGGCGACAGCGATTCTGTCGTCGGTAATATGGAAGCGTAAATACCACATTGCCTGCAGCGACCCAACGATAGAATCGCAGCGACTAGTTGTCGCCGTCGCGGCGATGAAATCGCTTGGGTCTGGGGGAGCCTTTACGAACGACATAGAAGATAATACGACTCGATACAATCGGCAACGACCTAGGCGACGAATAAAGGATCACGATTGGAAGCTTGGAACATGGAACTGTAAGTCGCTAGGCTTCGCAGATTGCGACAGGATAATCTACGATGAATTACATCCCCGCAACTTCGATGTCGTAGCGCTGCAGGAAATCTGCTGGACAGGACAGAAAGTGTGGAATAGCGGGCATCGAGCGGCTACCTTCTACCAAAGCTGTGGCACCACCAACGAGCTGAGAACCGGCTTCATAGTGCTGGGAAAGATGCGCCAACGCGTGATTGGGTGGCAGCCAATCAACGCAAGGATGTGCAAGCTGAGGATAAAAGGCCGTTTCTTCAACTATAGCATCATAAACGTGTTGGTCAACTCCAGGGGCTTTGTTGTTCTCCAGCCGGCCAATCTCCTCTTTTATTTCCTGAAGATCCGGAGCCGGTAGAATTATGTCCTGCGCGCGTTCCCCCAGGTCCATCGCCATACCGCCATCTTCGTCTGCCACATCGCTATTCAGGTGTTCTTCGTAGTGCTGCCGCCACCTTTGGATCACCACACGCTCGTTCGTAAGAAGGTTCCCGTTTATGTCCTTACACATATCAGGCTGTGGTACGTAGCCCTTACGTGAACGGTTCAACTTCTCATAGAACTTTCGTGCGTTATTAGCGCGGTACAGTTCCTCCGTCTCTTCACGGTCTCGATCTTCCTGCTGGCGCTTTTTCCTCCGGAAAATCGAGTTTTGTCTGTTCCGCGCCCGTTTGTATCGTGCCTCGTTGGCCCTCGTGCGGTGTTGCAGCAATCTCGCCCATGCTGCATTCTTCTCCTCAACTAACTGCTCACATTCGCCGTCATACCAGTCGTTTCTCTGATCCGGAGCCACCGTGTCTAGTGCAGCGGTTGCGGTGCTTCCAATGGCGGATCGAATATCTCTCCAGCCATCTTCAAGAGATGCTGCGCCTAGCTGCTCTTCCGTTGGAAATGTCACTTCCAGCTGCCGCGCGTAGTCGTGGACTAGTCTACCGTCTTGTAGCCGCCCAATGTTTAGCCAGGGCGGACGACTCCGACGCGTGTTGTACACCGTCGAGAGTTTTGAGCGCAGACCAGGCATTGAAGATCTGAGTGAGCGCAATGAGCATTGACCTCCCGTGATCATAGTATCCACGATTTGTGAACGAACGTGTCCACTCAACTAGCCTCCCATCATTGATCAGTGATGCTCGTTGCTACGATAAACAATGAGTTGGAAAGATCAGCCGATTGAATCCAAGTGAGCTTGCCCATAACGGCAAATCAAATAAAAGTGATTGGTGCGTAGTTTTCAAAATGTCACGAAAATCGGTTTGCCGCCGAGAAGCGGTTCTAAGAACAACAACAGTTGAAATCCCAAATCAAGGCACAAAATGTGGAGTTAATAATTGTTCGTATGTACAATGTACTTTCAATACCTCAAACTTTGTTCGCCATTTCAAAGCCCTACACCCTCGAGAATACAATTTAATGAAGCTCGGAGATCCAGTTCCTGAAGACCACCCACCGGAGAAGAAAAAATGAAGTGATCCAATAGTATCGGTAGCAATTAGCAAAGCTACGTTTATTGGAGCGTTGGTCAAACTGGTGACGATTCACTGTCTCCCTTTCGCCTCGATGATGTGGAGTGGGTTTCGGGATATCATAAATCCGATATCCAATGCTCTGGGTGTTGTAGTGAACAGCCACAACATGAGAGATTTTGTGAATAATACAGCTCAAAACATCAAGAAAATTATTCGCTCCGAAGTTTCTGAAAAAATCATTTGCCTGAAGGTTGATGCAGCTTCAAAACTGTACCGGAGCGTTCTCGGTGTGAACTGCCAGTATATGTTGGATGGTAAATTGGAAAAACGCACTCTAGGTACTTATATTTCAATTGATATAAAATTTGGTTCTATAATTGCTTCATTTTTAGGCGTTATTGAGCTTTTTGAGCGGCATACTGGCGAAAATCTTTGCAAAGAAGTGTTCAAGCTCACTACGGAATACGGTATCCAAAAGTCGCAAATCTTTTCCGTAACAGTGGATAATGGAGCGAACATGATCAAGATGATCAAATCGATGAACGAATGTGTATCCAAGGAATTTTTTCAAGAAGATGGTGAACTACCTGACGATGAAATTATAAATGAAATGGCAGTTGATCCAGACGAACTGGAAGCTATTGATTATGCTACGAACAATCTTATGGAAAACTTAGAGAAAGTTGTTATAGAAAACGGCGCGTTATGTGTGCGATGCGGGGCACATACTTTACAACTTGTAGTTAACGAAGTATGTAAAGCTTTCGATGAACCTCTAAAAGGAATCGCTAAAATCGCCAAAAAACTAAGATGTGGCGAATTTAAACGTATTTTTGAAATAACGAAGGGTGTAAAGCTTCCTCATATACCAGTGAAAACTAGGTGGAATACTAATTATGTAATGCTGCGGGATTTTCTGGAGCAAAAAGAATTTTTCATCAACCTTGGTTCCCAGTACAAAGAATCTGGTAAATTTCAATTTCAATCGATTTACTAAATTCATCTAACAACATATGTTTGCATTGATTTTTACAGATCTCACTCAATACTGGCATTTCATTGAAAATTATGTAGAAGCGTTCGAACCAATTTACGAAGCGACAATTATCATCCAGAAAAAAGATTGTTCCCTCAGCGAATTATATTATCATTGGCAGAAGGCGTTAGCCTTGTTAGCATGTTAGACGATGTCAACGTTTTCAAGCAGTGCCTCATGACCTCGTTAGTGGAACGTTACAAGACTCTACTGGAAAGCCATGCCTTACGAGCTGCACTACATACATATATCTAGATCCAAGATTTAATTTTGCTGGGTCGCAAATTTTTACACCCGCTGAGAAAGAACAAATTGTGGTATGAGAATGACCCCATGGGGAGCACCTCCCCTTCTTCTCTTCCACAAGCTAAATAATTTGATAACATTGCACCCAAATGCTTTCAAGATTTGCACATTCGGTTGTAGTATGTACGTCCGAGTAAAATACAAGTTGTGACGATAATAGGGGGGGGGGGGTGTTCTTTCAAAACCCATCTCTCCTCATATTTTATCACATATTTACCATTTTCATTGGAAAATCCATATACTTTCAGGATTTTTTAGTACAACTCTCCTCTCGCATCAGTCGGAATAATATGGGCCCAATAGTGTAGAAAACGTTGATACACAGACAAACAGACGTAACAGCTTGAACATTTTGCTGAAAAATCCATCGCTCAACTCCTCTACCACCACCTTGCGAGCATGTTACACGAAACAATGTTTCGTATGACATTGTCACCAGAAGGCGCTAGAGTGAAATGTCAAACTCGAAGGATTACGACGCTAACGCCTCTAGTTGTGAAAGGCGTAATCAATCAAATTCAAATTGATCGTTGAAGTCAAGGTCGATGGTAATTTCTCTAGTGTTACGTCTGTTTGTCTGTGGTTGATAGATCTCCATGAAACTCCCAGTTTACTACTCAAAATAAAAAGTTAAGCCTGCGCGATTTTCTTGACAAGAAATATGGCCCGAGCGCAGTGAAGTCGCCGATAAATAGTACCATAGAAAACCAAATACGTGATGTGCAATTCACGCCTCAACAAGACCCGGACGATGAGCATTTCGATGTGCGTCAATACTGGATGAAAGCAAAGTATGAGAATCCCTTGTTGTGGAAAATTGCAGATACTATTCTGGCAATTCCGGCAACACAATGTTCGGTTGAAAGAGATTTTAGTTTTTTCAATTTGATATTAACGAAGCAGAGGAGTCAACTATCATCCAAACACATGGAAAACGTCATGCAAGTACGAACCAATTCGGAATTGATTAATAGTGCACTGAAGCTTGCGTTCGAAGATCCATAACTTTTTTCGTTGTGTTATTATATGTCTAAGAACTACCTACAATACCTAATATCATAAATACCTACAAGCAAAATAAAAATATTTCTGAAATACAAAGAATCTAAGATAAATTTATTCACTCAAATCAGTGCTATTAATCCAATTGCTATTAGCATCAGTATATCTACCGTAACTATGGTAAAATTCCCAACAGTGGACCCCCTAGTAGCGGAATTTCGCTCTTCCTGTATTAAATTCGGATGATATCTAATATCAAATTCTGCATCTCTCATTCACGATACATACATTAAACACTTAACCTTCTTCGGATATTAGAAAAAACTTACGAATAAGATGTTAGGGTCATATTGACCCAGAAATGTAAATGCTTATAAAACAGTCAAATTATAACCGAATTACAAAGTTTATATACCTTTCGGAAGATAAATTCATCAATTTTGTGGCTATGTGGTGATATGCTGGTTCTGGAGACAATGGCCACCGGGAAACGACTTCCACGGGGACCTTGTCGGTCATATAAGGGGAGCATAAAAATCGCTCCATATATGCCATTCGATCTCCAATTCTTCATAGATTCTCTTAAAACGGTAATGTATGGTCCATGAGAGGGCTTCCGACGAAAGTGGCCACTCCTGGTACATGCAAGGTGCCCCCGGGGAACCCGTAGGAGGGGACATTTCCGTTTCAGCACCACAATATGCCGTGCGGCGGCTCTTTCGTCATGATTTTCCACCAAACAGATGGTTATGCGCTTGAAATCGATAAGTGACCACATTGGCCACTCCTGGTACATGCAAGGTGCCCCCGGGGAACCCGTAGGAGGGGACATTTCCGTTTTAGCACCAAAATATGCCGTGCGGCGGCTCTTTCGTCATGATTTTCCACAAAATAGATGATAATGCGCTCGAAATCGATAAGTGACCACATTGGCCACTCTTGGAGCCTATGAGGTGCCCTCGGGGAACCCGTAAGAGGGGACATTTCCGTTTTAACACCAAAATATGTCGTGCGACAGCTCTTTCTTATTGATTTTCCACAAAATAGATGATCATGCGCTCGAAATTGATAATTGACCACATTGGCCACTCTAGGAGCCTATGAGGTGCCCTCGGGGAACTCGTAAGAGGGGACATTTTCGTGTTAACACCAAAATATGTCGTGCGACAGTTCTTTCGTCATGATTTTCCACAAAATAGATGGTTATGCGCTCGAAATCAATAATTGACCACATTGGCCGCTCTTAGAGCTTATCATGGGCCCCGGGGAACCCGCAGGAGGGGACATTTCCGTTTTAGCACCAAAATATGCCGTGCGGCGGCGTCGTGATTTTCCACAAAATAGATGATTATGCGATTGAAATCGATAAGTGACCAAATTGGCAACGGTTGGAACCTATGTGGGGCCCCCAGGGAACCCGTAGAATGGAACATTTCCGTTTTAACACCGAAATATGCCGTGCGGCGACTCTTTCGGTGTGTTTTCTTATCAAAGAGATGGTTATTCAGTTCGAAATCGCTAAGTGACCACGTTGGCCACTCTTGGAGCCTATGAGGAGCCCTCGGGGAATACGTAAAAGGGGACATTTCCGTTTTAACTCCAACACATGTCGTGCGGCGGCTCTTTCGTCATGATTTGCCACAAAATAGATGATTATGCCAGTGAAATCGACATTGGCTACTCTTGGAATCTGTCAGGGGCCCCCAGGGAACCCGCAGGAGGCGACTTTTCCGTTTTAGCACCAAAATATACCGTGCGGCGGCTCTTTCGTCATGATTTTCCACAAAATAGATGATTATGCGCTTGAAATCGATAAGTGACCACATTGACAACGCCTCGAACCTATGAGGGTTCCCCAGGGAACCCGTAGAATGGAACATTTTCGTTATAACACCGAAATATGCCGTGCGGTGACTCTCTCGGTGTGTTTTCCTATCAAAGAGATGGTTATTCAGCTCGAAATCGATAATTGACCACACTCTTGGAACCTATGAGGTGCCCCCGGGGAACCCGTAGAAAGGGACATTTTCGTATTAGCAACAAAATATGCCGTGCGGAAGCTCTTTCGCCATGATTTTCCACAGAATAGATGGTGATGGTGATGGTGACATTTCTGTTTTTATACCGAAATGAATAAGTGCCCACATTTTCCATTTTGGAACCTATGAAGTACCGCCGTGGAGCTCATAGGAGAGGACATTTCCGTGCTTACTCTCACTCACTTAAAATCGATTAGCGACCACATTGGCCACTTTAGAAACCTAACCTATGCTTCCGGGGAACCTGTACAAGGAGATATTTTTATTTTTATTCCAAGACATGCCGTGTAGTGGCTCTTTCACTATAATTTTCCATCAAATAGTTGGTTATGCTCTTGAAATCTAATATCAACCCGGGGGAACCCCAGGCCAAGTTTCGGTAATTGTGGAGTGCCGCGAAGAATCCATTGAAAGTGTCTGTGCACACAAAATCTCACTCATTTTTTAGGAACTTTTCCTCAACCGATTTGCTCGCATTAAATGGCATTCGATGCAAAATCCTGCCCTATTGTTTCCTATTGAAAATTGGCCAGATCGAGCTATGGGCTCCGAAGTTCTGGCCAAAATACTAATTTCAACACCTGCATGGGAAAATCACTTTTCTGGCACTTATGCTCATCCGATTGGCTTGCAATAAGTTGCGTTCAGCAGGAAATTTTAGAATGCAAATAAACAAATTTGAAAAATAAGAGCTATCTACCTATTAGTGTTATATTAAACTTTTCTTTTATATTTCTCAACCCTTTTGAACGAACGATAAAGGCACCATCACCACTAGGTAGATAAATCTTGTTTTTTTTCTATCAAATAGGTCATTCATTCTAAACTTAATATCTACAACCTACAAGGTACCCGCAGGAGTCTCACAGAAGGAGAGATTTTCTTTTTATATCAAAATGTTGCGTTTTCACATCATTGTCCACGGCGATCGGTGAAAACCTCAAACTTCTATGAGTCGATATTGAAGGGACCATCGACTAATGGTAATATCGAGATGTGGAATAGAAAATCCTTGGAGAGCTGTTCGAAGGAACCATCACAGTAGCCCAGAAACTATTTTTTTATTTGACTCAGTACTCAATTTTAAATAAAGAACAATTTCAAGCGCATAACCAACTTTTTGAAGACTTGTGGCCAGGGTAGACATTGTGATCTAAATCGATTTCAAACGTATAACCATCTATATGTTGGAAAACATGGAGATAAAGCTGCCGCAAGCGGCACAGTACATTTGATATAACCATGAAAATGTCCTCTCCTACGGGTTCGCAGGGCACCTCAAAGGTTCCAAGAGTATACAATATCACTAATCAACTCCAAGCACATGACCATCTGTTTGGTAGAAAATAACAAAGAAAGCGGTACGGCTTATTTTGGTGTTAAAATGGAAATGTACTCTTCAACGGGCTCCCGGGGGCACCTCATAAGTTCTAAGGGTGGACAATAGGTCAATAATCGATTTCTAGGGCACCTATTTGGATGAAAATTACGACGTAAGAGCCGCCGAAATGTCACTTTTACGTGTTCTCCCAGGGAACCTCATAGGTTTTAAATGTAGCCAATGTGGTCACTTATCGATTTCGAGCGCACGACCATCTGTTTGGTGGGAAAACACCGAAAGAGCTGGCGCACGGCTTAAATTGGTGTAAAAATGGAAATGTCCCCTTCTACGGGTTCCCCGGAGGTATATATATTGGTGTAAAAATGGAAATGTCATCTTCTACGTGTTCTCCGAGGGAACCTCATAGGTTCCAAATGTAGCCAATGTGGTCACTTATCGATTTCGAGAGCACGACCATCTGTTTGGTGGGTGCACCTCATAGGCTGCAAGAGTGGCCAATGTGGTCACTTATAGATTTCGAGCGCATAATCATCTATTTTGTGGACGCCGCACGGCATATTTTCGTGCTAAAACGGAAATGTCCTCTCCTACGGGTTCCCCGGGGGCAGCTTGCATGTACCAGGAGTGGCCAATGTGGCCATTTATCGATTTCAAGTGTATAACCATCTGTTTGGTGGAAAATCATGACAAAAGAGCCGCCGCACGGCATATTTTGGTGATAAAACGGAAATGTCCTCTTTTACGAGTTTCTCGAGGGCACCTCATAGGCTCCAAGAGTGGCCAATGCGGTCAATTATCGATTTCAAGCGCATAATCATCTATTTTATGGAAAATCATGACGAAAGAGCCGACGCACGGCATATTTTGGCATTACAATGGAAATGTACTCCTCTACGGGATCCCGGGGGGCACCTCATAGGTTCTAAAGGTGGAAATAATGTCAATAATCAATTTCGAGGGCACCTATTTGGAGGAAAACCTCGACGAAAGAGCCGCCGCATAACATATGTTGGTGTAAAAATAGAAATGTCATCTTCTACGTGTTCTCCGAGGGAACCTCATAGGTTCCAAATGTTACCAATCTGGTCACTTATCGATTTCGAGCGCACGACAATCTGCTTGGTGGACAAACACACCGAAAGAGCCTCCGCACGGCTTATATTGGTGTATAAATGGAAATGTCCCCTTTTACGGGTTCCCCGAGGGCTCTTCATAGACTCCAAGAGTGGCCAATGTGGTCACTTATCGATTTCGAGCGGATTATCATCTATTTTGTGGAAAATCATGACGAAAGAGCCGCCGCACGGCATATTTTGGTGCTAAAACGAAAATGTCTTCTTTTACGGGTTCCCCGAGGGTACCTCATAGGCTCCAAGAGTGGCCAATGTGGTCAATTATCGATTTGTGGAAAATCATGACGAATGAGCCGCCGCATGGCATATTTTGGAGTTAAAACGGAAATGTCCCCTTTTACGGGTTCCCCCGGGGCACCTCATAGGCTCCAAGAGTGGCCAATTTGGTCAATTATCGATTTCAAGCGCATAATCATTTATCATGTGGAAAATCATGACAAAAGAGCCGCCACACGGCATATTGTGGTGCTAAAACGGAAATGTCCCCTCCTGCGGGTTCTTCGGGGGCACATTGCTTGTACCAGGAGTGGCCAATGTGGTCACTTATCGATTTCAAGCGCATAACCATCTGTTTGGTGGAAAATCATGACGAAAGAGCCGCCGCACGGGATATTTTGATGTTAAAACGGAAATGTCCTTTTTTACGGGTTCCCCGAGGGCACCTGATAGGCTCCAAGAGTGGCCAATGTGGTTAATTATCGATTTCACGCGCATAATCATCTATTTTGTGGAAAATCATGACGAAAGAGCCGTCGCACGGCATATTTTGGTGCTAAAACGAAAATGTCCTCTTGTACGGGTTCCCCGGGGGCACCTCATAGGCTCGAAGAGTGGCCAATGTGGTAAATTCGTGGCCAATTTGGTAAATTATCGATTTCAAGTGCATAATCATTTATTATGTAGAAAAATCATGACGAAAGAGCCGCCGCACGGCATATTGTGGTGCTAAAACGGAAATGTCCCCTCCTGTGGGTTCCCCGGGGGAACCTTGCTTGTACCAGGAGAGGCCAATGTGGTCACTTAGCGATTTCGAGCGCATAACCATCTGTTTGGTGGAAAATCATGACGAAAAAGCCGCCGCACGGCATTTTTTGGTGCTAAAACGGAAATGTCCCCTCCTACGGGTTCCCCGGGGGCACCTTGCATGTACCAGGAGTGGCCACTTTCGTCGGAAGCCCTCTCATGGACCATACATTACCGTTTTAAGAGAATCTATGAAGAATTGGCGATCGAATGGCATATATGGAGCGATTTTTATGCTCCCCTTATATGACCGACAAGGTCCCCGTGGAAGTCGTTTCCCGGTGGCCATTGTCTCCAGAACCAGCATATCACCACATAGCCACAAAATTGATGAATTTATCTTTCGAACGGTATATAAACTTTGTAATTCGGTTATAATTTGACTGTTTTATAAGCATTTACATTTCTGGGTCAATATGACCCTAATATCTTATTCGTAACTTTTTTTGTGGGGCCGTTCCTGTTGCACCTTAAAATACTTTTTTCATGTCAGATGCTTCATTTCCACAAAATATTAAAAGTCAAGAAATTTCAGAACGATCAGATTATCAGGTAAAAAGTTATTCTACTTTGAAGTTTCGTTTTGGGTCATATTGACCCCAACATCTTACTAAGGTTAAATACACGACGTTATTCGTTGAAATTAACTTTTCAAAGTTTGACTGAATTTGCCATATAGTAGACCCCCTAGGGGTCCGTAATAGGAAATTGCTTCCCTATAGTCGACACTTCAACGGATTTTCATGTTCCGTTTCGGGATGTTCTTGTTACCTATTAGGGACCCCCCAAAATATTCCTGTAATGTACACTGTCGTGTTTATTTTTACAAAATTGTATACAATCATCTATTTTTACTTCCCATATAGCTTCCAATGCATGTAATCAAATCATTAGAATGTAAGGTAGGTTATCCTGATGAAATTTCATAGAAAAATATTTATATTATGTTGTAATAATGCAAATATGGCTGTAGATAATGCTTTGATTCATTTTGAGGTTTCCCTAATGACGAATTTCGTTGAAAATTAAACCTACATCTTCATACATTATAGAGTGTACTTTAATAATTGCTTGTTTATGTGTTTCTATGCGCGCTTTATTTTGTTTCTATACTGGCGTCGTATCCCGCAACAGGGAATTGTGGGAGCAAATTCATATTCGAAAAACGTAAGCCGATTGATATATTTTATTGTAAACTGATATTGTATTATGGATGCAGTATCATAAATAACTTTATATAAATAAAAAGTTGAATCCGAATTTCGTGAATTGTTTGATTCAGAAAACAAGCTTTAATCACTCTGATCAGTATTATCAATATGTTGTAGTACCATCAATCCTGCAGAAACCATGAGCAAGCAAAATCCCATTTGGTATAAATGCTCTTTATTAATGAATATAATTTATTCAAAATCTGAAAACCGTATTTCCCATACACTTTCAAAATTGTTCACTTCATTCCCGTAGGTGATTTTCTTCACTCAGCAAGTTTTGGATAAAGAGCGATGATGATCAAATGGTTTCTGGGCGATGAACGTCATTATTCAGTGAGTCAGATTGCTCAACGCCTACCATTCTATTGATCATCAAATAAACCTAAAATGGACCGATTTTTACTCACGAACTGATTTTTTTCAATGCCTGGCGCAGACATACTGCAACGAGGTAGTGGTCGGATTCAATATTCGCACTGCGGTAAGTGCGTACGTTCGTGATGTCGGAGAAGAATTTACCGTCGTTTTAAACGTGGTCGATTTGGTTTTCCGTTTCTTGATTAGGCGATCTCCATGTGGCCTTGTGGATATTCTTGCGGGGGAAGAAAGTGCTTCGGACTACCATTCCGCGGGAGGCTGCAAAGTTTATGCATCGTTGGCCGTTGTTGTTCGATACGGTATGCAGACTATCCAGTCCGATGACCGGTCTATACATTTCCTCCCTTCCTACCTGAGCGTTCATGTCACCGATGACGATTTTGACGTCCCGCAGTGGGCATCCATCGTATGTCTGCTCCAGCTGCGCATAGAACGCTTCTTTCTCGTCGTCGGATCTCCCTTCGTGTGGGCAGTGCACGTTTATGATGCTATAGTTGAAGAAACGGCCTTTTATCCTCAGCTTGCACATCCTTGCGTTGATTGGCTGCCACCCAATCACGCGTTGGCGCATCTTTCCCAGCACTATGAAGCCGGTTCTCAGCTCGTTGGTGGTGCCACAGCTTTGGTAGAAGGTAGCCGCTCGATGCCCGCTATTCCACACTTTCTGTCCTGTCCAGCAGATTTCCTGCAGCGCTACGACATCGAAGTTGCGGGGATGTAATTCATCGTAGATTATCCTGTCGCAATCTGCGAAGCCTAGCGACTTACAGTTCCATGTTCCAAGCTTCCAATCGTGATCCTTTATTCGTCGCCTAGGTCGTTGCCGATTGTATCGAGTCGTATTATCTTCTATGTCGTTCTTAAAGGCTCCCCCAGACCTAAGCGATTTCATCGCCGCGACGGCGACAACTAGTCGCTGCGATTCTATCGTTGGGTCGCTGCAGGCAATGTGGTATTTACGCTTCCATATTACCGACGACAGAATCGCTGTCGCCAAGCGATAGAATCGCGTCGCGACTGTCGCATCGCGTGTGTTTGGGGGAACCTTAATAGTTGTTTTTAAAGGCGGCTTATTGGGCCTGCGCAAACCTCCTGTCTCGTCGGAGGGCCGTCGTGTCAGGGCTGTTTAGCGTCCCACCTAACACCAGGACTTGGGCTTGTGCGCTTTGAGCGGCACACGGTCGCTTTGGCGGAGCCTACTTGCGGATACATGCAGCTTTTATAGGGGTTTAATAGGGCCCACTGTCAAACCCCACCACATCCTAGGCAGGCGCCACAACTCGCAGATGGCCTGGGGAGGGATCGTCAAGCCCTTGGACATAGTCCCTGCTGCCCCCTGCTGTCGTCGTATGTGAAGAATTTATGGCGCTTCTCAGTTAAATACTGAAGAAGACGTTTGCGATCGTCAAAGGATCCCGGCAAAACGCGGCAGTCACCCTTCCTAGCAATCTGAAATGAGACCTTGATCCCCTGAAGGTTACTCAAGATTTCATTCCGAAAGCCAGAAAACTCGGCAACAGATACCACAATTGGCGGAATCCTTTGTTTCTTCGCATGAATCGAATCACCTGGGCTAAAGGTATATTCGATTTGCTCAATTTCATCATTATCAAATCGAACTGATTGCTCAGTTCGATAGGAGAAGAAACAATGTCAACATTAGATTTAGAAGAAATATCTGAAGTCTCCAGCTTCCTTCTATTTTTTCCGCGCTTGGGCAGGACGGTCTTGAAACCTTGTTTCTTTGAAGGAAGTGGGGAATTCAGAGACTTCCCCTTCCTCTTGTTTTTATTAATGCTCATTGCTGAGCGTGGAGATGTGACCTTCTAAGACGTTTTTTCCCAGAACGGGGTCCCTGCATGATTACCACCGCTTGTCGTAATTTTACTTCCGCAAACGGGTCCAACGTAAAACGAAGGCACGGGTCCTTGCAAAGATCGTAACGGGATCAGTGGTTACAAATAGCGCTGAGAAGCACTGTTGAAATTAAAATAGCTTCGGGTAGTATTAAAAACTTCCTTCCGCAAAGAGAGAAAGAACCGCACAGCACGAAAGTACGATGCGGTCTGACTAACACAAACACTGTTTCCATTTTGTGCTCAGAGTGATCCCTTTTTGCCCAGCAAATTTTCTTTTTTTAGATTATGAAAATCGTGGAAATACAGCAAGACCTGGCAGGATCGCCATTGTGAAGACTTAAAATACTGGCGGAAAGAGATCACTCCAAGCAGCCACTGTTTCTGGTCGTCCAGTCCGTTTGACATTCCAAACTGATTGTGGTGAGGTAGCATCGTGGCTACTTGGATGATTGGGAAGAGTCTCACGGTGAGTGTGTGCATGCAGGTTAGAGCATCATTATCGGTCGCGAGCATTTTAATCACCCGCGCAGCGCTTTCATTTCAGTTTCGTCACTCGTTTCCGTATCGGTCACTATTTTCGGCTCTCAATTTGGTTGCTGTATTCCGTACCGGTGACGTTTGACAGTTGACAGTTCATCAAATAGCAGCGCTCTTATCACGCTACCAAATTTGGTCACCTGTCAGTCGCGCTACTGTTATAGCAGCGCGTTTAGTAGCGACCGGTAAAGTGTCAAGTAATGATACTGCGCTGTCAAACTGCTTAAACTCACCACCGATAATCTTGCTCTTAGTCATGCTTTATTCACCGTACGTCACAATGTTCACTAGTATCTCGGCTAGTACCACACACTATCCACGGTACAAATCTTAATCATCCGTGGAATACTCAAATTCGACGAAGTCTAGCGAGAAGTAAAGGTAACACGCATCTTTGTTGGATACCAGCTCATGTTGGTGCTGATCTACTTGCCAAGCAAGCTACAGCAAGTCGCACATTTGAAGTAACTCCTCACATTCCCTACCCTGATTTCAAACGACTGGTGCGTCATTCACTGTGGAACTCATGGTCCACTACATGGGACAGATTACAACAAAGCTACGACAAATCAAAACATCTCCTTTTGAATGGACATCGCTGCACTAGGCACGGTGGCTCCGGATCAGAGAAACGACTGGTATGACGGCGAATGTGAGCAGTTAGTTGAGGAGAAGAATGCAGCATGGGCGAGATTGCTGCAACACCGCACGAGGGCCAACGAGGCACAATACAAACGGGCGCGGAACAGACAAAACTCGATTTTCCGGAGGAAAAAGCGCCAGCAGGAAGATCGAGACCGTGAAGAGACGGAGGAACTGTACCGCGCTAATAACGCACGAAAGTTCTATGAGAAGTTGAACCGTTCACGTAAGGGCCACGTACCACAGCCTGATATGTGTAAGGACATAAACGGGAACCTTCTTACGAACGAGCGTGAGGTGATCAAAGGTGGCGGCAGCACTACGAAGAACACCTGAATAGCGATGTGGCAGACGAAGATGGCGGTATGGCGATGGACCTGGGGGAACGCGCGCAGGACATAATTCTACCGGCTCCGGATCTTCAGGAAATAAAAGAGGAGATTGGCCGGCTGGAGAACAACAAAGCCCCTGGAGTTGACCAACTACCAGGAGAGCTATTTAAACACGGTGGTGAGGCACTGGCTAGAGCGCTGCACTGGGTCATTACCAAGATTTAGGAGGAGGAAGTTTTGCCGCAGGAGTGGATGGAAGGTGTCGTGTATCCCATCTACAAAAAGGGCGATAAGCTGGATTGTAGTAACTACCACGCAATCACATTGCTGAACGCCGCCTACAAGGTACTCTCCCAAATTTTATGCCGTCGACTAGCATCAATTGCAAGGGAGCTCGTGGGGCAGTACCAGGCGGGTTTTATGGGCGAACGCTCCACCACGGACCAGGTGTTTGTCATTCGCCAAGTACTGCAGAAATGCCGCGAATGCAACGTGCCCACACATCATTTATTAATCGATTTCAAAGCCGTCATCTTTAGTCATCTGGATGTTCATACTTATTAGTTGCGGTTCGGACTGTACGCATACTATATTGCATCTGTATGCGGCACACTGGTTGACCGGTGACCAGCGGTGCGATAGTGAGTGCTTGCTATACAGCTCAGTCAATCAAGCTGCTAGTCTTTTATACACTCGCGTGATGACCACACGTGACTACCACAATGGTCATTCATGTCTGCTATTCAACATCGCTTTGGAAGGGGTAATACGAAGAGCAGGGATTAACACGAGTGGTACAATTTTCAATATGGCCGTCCAGCTATTTTGCTTCGCCGACGACATAGATATTATGGCACGTAACTTTGAGAAGATGGAGGAAGCTTACATCAGACTGAAGAGGGAAGCTAAGCGGATTGGACTAGTCATCAACACGTCGAAGAAGGGGTTCAAGAGAAGACAATGTGAGCCACCCACCTCGAGTTTGCATCGGTGGTAACGAAATCGAGGCGGTAGAAGAAGGTGCGGTTTTCTCTGAACCCCGACCAAATAGATTGACAAAAATGAACAACAAAATTTGTTGACGTCTGTGTTAATTCGCGGCACGCTACGATTTCCTAGAAAGGAAAAAGCGAAATCTTCTCAAACAAACAGTGCTCTATGGTCCAGGATTCGGATTTACGCGGAAAGATGCATTTTACGCCAAAACTATATTTTTTAGAAAAAACTGTTGTTCTACAAAATTGTTCGAAATAGTAAGGCCATCATTATGGTTCTACCAAAAAATAGGGTGGCCCATCATATAAAAAAAATAGAAAATATTTTTTTATTTCTCAGAATATTGACATGTTATGGATGTCATCTTCTGAAAACTTTTGAGGCTTTTTAAAACGCGTGTTTTGCTATAAGAATATAGTCTGTATCTTCTTCCGTTTTCGAGTTATATCAATTTATTTGAAAAAACATGTTTTTTGTAAAATTGGTGAAACTTGAGATATAAAAATAACATATCCTAAATTTTTTGACATAATAAAGAATATTAATTTCTCTTCCAGATGCCGTGTAAGCAATTGCCCGTATGAAAACCGACTTCAGTAGATTAAAATTGCAATATTCTGCGTTTGCCGATCATCAAACAGCACATTCAAAATAGTCAATTGCCGGCGATGCTAATCAATACCTGATTTCAAAATGTTATTTGAATTACCACTATTTTGTTATTCATTGATTTTGATTAATCAAATTTTAACAATAAATCCTGCTTCTCTTTTTCGTGACCCCTAAGTGTAAAGAATTAGATTTCAGTGTCATAGAACTAATTTGTTAATAACTTTTTTCAAAAGTTATTTCCAATTCAGGATTTTGATACACTTCAGTCGTTTTGATCTCAAAATATCCAAATTTTAGAAAATATTTTTTAATATTTTTCCTGAAATTTGGTTAAATATGCCAACAAAGTTCTTGGTGGAGTTTCTTCAAGAATTTCTGGAGGAAACTTTTTTTTTAATTCCTACAGGCATTTCTCAGGAAATTTCATTTTGAATTCCTTCGTAAAATCCTATGACAATTTCTGCATAATACATTCAGGTTCTCTTTATGAAATTCCTTTAGTAAAACATTCAATATTCCTACAGGAATTCATTCGGAAATTTATTAAAGAATGAACTATTTTTCGAAGGAATTCCTAAAAGAAAAGAATTCGAGAGAATTCCTGAAGTAGTGCTGGAAAGTGTAGTAGGGACCTCTTAAGAAAGTTTTGAGGAAATACCCACAGACGTTTTCAAAGGAATTCCTAACAGTATTTCCAAAATGCATCAGCGGCTGCTTTCGCATCTTCCTCGATTGCACACCCCACAGCCAACGTCCTCTTCCAGGTTCTCTGCAAGTTATTTTGCTGGTCTCCCTTCTTGCATGCGCACTACATGTCCAACCCACTGTAATCTGCCTTATTTTATCAACCTGCCTATGTCCGCATTTTCGTATACTTGGTTTAACTCGTGATTCATTCATTCGTCTGCGCCATTTACCATTTTCCACCTCGCTGCCAAGTATTGAGCGCAGTATTTCCAACTTAAACACTTCGAGAATTCGATAATCTGCTTCTTTAAACGTCAATGATTCATGGCCGTACAGGATAAGGGTATGCGATAACACACTTTTTCCTAACGAAACGAAACGAAACGAAATTTAAAATGTCTATGTTGATTCGGATCGAAACGAAACGAAATATAGATTTCTTTCGAGACTTCGAAACGATACGAAATCGAGGTTCATTTAATTCGAAATTTTTCGAAACGAAACGAAATTTTGATTTTTTTCCGCGGAATTTTTATTGAATTGGTTTTACATAACGTACGCAATTCTGATTTATCTTTTTCGGAATCGAATAATTGTTTTGCGACCAAAAGAGTTATAATAACTTATGAGGCAATCTGTGATAAATCGCCACATTCTCGCCGCATATACCATTGGCGATAAGGCAATACCCCAGCATTTGTCCCCCTTTATAGGAATTCATCGTGGAGCGTGTGCTCCTGAATCTGATCAATTTTATATCAGTTTTATATAAAGTATATAAAAATAAAGAAATTGTGGGATTTTTCATATACGGATTCAAATTTCGCTTAAAACCTTAGTTCACTTAAGGGTCTGTTCACAAATTACGTAACGCAAAAATCCGAGTTTTTGACTCCCTCCCTCCCCCTCGTAACAAAAAGTAACATTTTTGGTACCCCCTCCCTCCCCCATGTAACGCGTAACTGTGAAAATTTTAAAGGCAGATTTTTTCCCTTCTGTGAAGCATTTGGGTTTTGGTATTTTTTTAACACTGTTAGAATACGGACGGCACATAATCAAAAATCAAAGATTTCAAGAATGCAGCTAGTAGAAACGAAAATAGAATTTGCGATCATAACCATTTACATAGTTTTGCAGAACTGTGGTGGTTTTAATACAATATTCGCTTTGTATTTTTACGCATATTAGTCCCGCTATGTCAGCATGCTTGATTTCGATTATGACTAATATACGATAACGATAAACAGCAATTACTTCAATCAGTGATTTAAAAAAAGACATTCAAATAAATTTTTATTTTTATTCGCGTTATGCGTAACATTTGATAGGACCCACCCCCTCCCCCACCTTGTAGTGTAACAAAGTATAACGCATATTGGACCTCCCCCCTCCCCCCAGAAGCGTTACGTAATTTGTGCACATACCCTAAGAATTATGTAATTATGCTTAAGCATGCTTCATATTATCTTGTCAGCGTGGTTTTACAGTATTGACTTAGTCAAAATTTGAAAATGAATGCTTAGATTTATTTTTTTATTTAGTGGGATACTTAAGTATGTATCCACATCTGTCAGGCGTATACGCAGATATAGAATTAATATTACTA
This sequence comes from Armigeres subalbatus, assembly GCF_024139115.2. NCBI lineage: Eukaryota > Metazoa > Arthropoda > Insecta > Diptera > Culicidae > Armigeres > Armigeres subalbatus. Next base: position 254,393,807 of record NC_085139.1, on the reverse strand, counting down.
GATCAACATTTGAAAAGGGTGTGTCTGCCAAAATTTATTCCTTCTTATTCCTCGTCTACATATATAGCATACATTTGCTCACTAGAAGAATCATGTGCAATTCACAGTCAGCTCGGCAAACTGATCTATTGTGTGTGTGTCCTTGTCAGATGAGAACAGCTGTTATGGTCAGTATGTGCTGAAAGCAATCATAAGTAAAGAATTTTCAGCAATTTTAATGATCTTTCAACCCGTTCTGGATTTTTTTTTTGCAAATTTCATGCGTAGATCTAGAAATGCCCACAAATCTGCAATGTTCCTCACATATTGTGCAAATAGTCGAAGAAGAGCTTAATAACGTTCCTTAAATGTACACGTCGTAGTTGCTAATCATGATTGGTCGAGAAACAGCAAATATATAAAAATAATATTCTTGGGATACAAAGAAGTTATTCTTATTGTATACTTGCTTCGGAGTTTTCAATTCATGAACAATAACGATACTGGTAAATAACGGTGCTTATAGTCAATTTCGTATTAGGAGAGTAAAATTAGTTTAACACTCATTGTTTTAAGAGACCGAGGTATGCTCTGTATCTCCGTGAGCGCTACGGAAAAGGAATCGTTGGTTAGTTGAGAAGGTAATTCATGTGAAACCCCTTGGTAAGCGACAAAATATTTATTGTAAACGAAATTATTTTGAAAACAAGAAGATGAAAACTGTGTTTCAAATCAATCCAACGCAAGATCAATGTGCTTCGTTTGATAATCTTCTACAACACGATCAATTCCGCACTAAATAATTTTGTGCTCTTCGATGCAGACATTAGTTTTATCCATTGGCGTAACTACAGGGGGGATATGAGGGGCTATAGGCCCAACTAGGACCCAAATAGCCCCCCTAGAATTTTTGCTACTTCGCATAAGTATTGCACATATCTAGCTGTCTGAGCTTAACTACAGATAATGAATTTTTATTCATCTTCTCTCTTTTCAAATCTGTTAAATCTGGTTTTGGTTTCAGGTTTTTGAATTTCGAATAATTCAGGACCAAAAAACATTTTTTTTTATTTTTGAAAACCACAGGGTTTGAATCCAAAGGAGAAAGATAAAATCTTTCACTTTTATGTCTCTATACTCTCTAGATAGGTGGTATACCGTGAGAGACGTTTTTAGGAATCTGTTGCGATAATAAACTGATTCGGGGGCTATGCCACATGATAAAGGCCATATCAAAATTATATCAACATACGTTATTATGTTGCAAATTTCTTCAACAAAATTTGTTACAAATTTGATGCAGGATGTTGTTAAAAGATCTAAATTTATATAAAAAATAACACTACTTTAAACAAAAAGATTTCAAATTATGCTACAGTTTTATCACAAAGATAACATATTCTGTTAGAAATTTATAACAGAATCAGATACATAATATATTGTTTACTGTGTAGTTGAAAATTTTTACAGGACGTTATAGGTCTCAGGATTGTGTTCATTATCAGAATTTTATTCTGAACATGATTATTTGTCAAGAACATAAAACTAAGCCTTTGTTAATTTGGCAATCTTTTTAAATTATATCAACGTATGATGATCTATTTGGCTCGAAAACTTTAGCATGCTTAGATGACCGAAGAATTTCAAACAAATCCTGATTTTATCAATCAAATTTCTTAGCAAATGAGCAATTATTAAAAAATTTCAAGTTTTCTTGAGTTTTTGTGGAAAACAATTATGATCTCATGCTTTCTAAAATAGACATATAAGGCGCAGAATCAAAAATGTGATACAATATTTCAATACCAAATTTTCAAGATTACTTATCTGCTTTTGTAAACAAAGATTCAAACGTCAATTTGGCGATTCTGATAGCACTCCCACGCAAATCAACCCTATCAACACGTAGGCGAAGACTCCTACTACGCGTTGATGCTGTTGGTTTGCTTGGGAGTGCTATCAGAATCGCCAAATCGTCGTTTGAATCTTTGTTTACAAAAGCAGATAAATCGTTTTGAAAATTTGGTATTGATTTCATATGCATCTATCCAATTCAGGCATTTCCGATTTGTATGGTAAAGTGTTTTAAGGATTTCGTAATGCCGGTCAGTCTAAGCTAAGCTAAGCTAAAGTGTTTTAAGGATTTCGTAATGCCGCTATTTCTTGAAAATTTTAAATTTTCAGTCAACAATTTAGGCTTCTTTATTTTCGACAAAGTTTTGGCAAATCTCTCAGATTTTAAAGAGAGGTAATTTAAATTTTGATGAGAAAGAACTTGGAATGCTGTTGGATGGATTATAAAAATCCACAAATCCAATTTCCAATCCAATCCAATTTTGCTTTGCTAAGGCTCGTATGATTTTTTCACGACATTTCTTTTTTTATAGGCTGAGTGTCGTGGACCATAATTTATAATGCTCAAGTCGTCAATGGATCTGTTGTATGTAAATAGGTCAATGTTTGTTTGGTCGGCCAACTTGCGAACAATATATAGGGGAACGGTTCGCCACTTCATCTCATAGCTCCTATTTCCGTCCCATCAAAAACAAAGCAATGGAAAGGAATTTGGTTTGTTTATTATTATTGTGATTTTTTTCAGCAGTGAGCACGCATGTTGACAAAAAGAAGCGACGAATTTGGTGCCGTATTTCTTTGTTTAGCGATGAGATGGATATATGTACAGTGAGATGGAGATCGGCACATTTCCCCTACTAGTTGTTTTGAGCATTGAGCGAAAACTTAATTGTTTTGATTGAAAAAGTAGAAATAATTTAAAAAAAAGTTAGACCCCCCTAGAACTTTCCATTAGTTACGCCACTGGTTTTATCACTTCGCGTTCTTCCACACTAGCTGGCGTGATCAGCATCAATACGATCGATTGCACACTGGTTGAACAAATTTCTGCTACGCGATCATTCCGCATTCATATTGTGCAAATAGTAAAAAAATATCACAAAATTTTAATCATGGAAACACTGAAGACGTTTTATAGAAGAAAACTACTTACGTATTTGTCGACTAAGAATGGGGTGAGTAAGCGTTAATCGAAAAATTTGTATAACCTAAAGTTTTGAAAACAACTTAACGATTTTGTGCAGCGGCGCAGCCAAAATTTTTTATGATATAAAGTATGGATTAGTTTAAATTCGTTTCGAAATTCCGCGGAATTCCGTCAAATTTCGTTAGAAGCTAGTTTTTTCTGGCGAAATTTTTGTAATTTTACGAAACGAAACGAAATCAAGAAATCAGATTTCGCCGTGCTCAAATTCCGCGAAATTCCGCGGAATTTCGTTTCGAACAACCTGAAACGAAATTTTTCGAAATACCGCATATGCTTAGTACAGGACGACTGGACGAATCAACGATGTGTACAGAGCTAGTTTTGTCAGTGCCTGTAGGTAGCTTCGTAAAGTTACAAAATAATTGACCGGAGGAGAAATTTTCTATAGATTGCTTAACATAGTTTTGGAAGAATTCCTATGTAAATTTCAGGAAAAAATGTCAAGAAACTTGCTAAGGAACTCCTAGAGGAATTACTAAAAAAATCCGAAGGAATTCCTAAAATAATCCGAAAGAACAACAAATTAATTTTCAAATAAATTCCAAAGCAAAATTCCAAAGCTGAAAGAAATTTCTGAAGGAGTTTTTAGATTTTATTTGAAATTCTGAGGCAATTTCCTAAGGAACTCCTAAAACATTCTCTTTAGGTAGATATTTCAAGAAGAATTTGCGAAGGATTTTCAGAATGTATATCTGAATTTCTGAACGAAGCCTTGACGGAATGTCCAAATGAATTTTCGGAGATAACTAAGGCTGTCAGAAGTTTCTTCAGAAGTTACTTTGAACAAAACCTTCAGGGACTTCTTCGGATATATCCTTCAGGAACTTGTTCAGGAGTTCTTAAGGAAATTTCGTCCTAGAACTTTGCAAGGAATTCTAAAAGAGTTCTAAGAAGAATTTTTCAAGGAATTTTCGGGAAAATACTTCAACGATTTTTTCAAGGTTTTCTTAAACACATTTTTGAAGGAGCTTTTTTGAACTAATTCCTGAGAGAAATTCCAAAATATAGCTGAGAGAATTTTATTAGCAATCTTTTCATAAATTCCTTTGAGAATTCCTCTGGAAATTCCTTCAAAAAATCCTTCAGAAATTCCTTTATGGATTCCTATGGAATTTTTTTTTAGGAATTCTTCTTCGAAGTTGTTAAGAAATACCTTCGAAATCTCTTAAAGTAGTTCAAACTGGAATTATTTTCGAAAATCCATTCAGGCTCTCTTTTGAAAACGCCTTCGGAAATACATTTAGAAATTCCTGCACAAAACCCTCCAGGAATTTCTTCAAAAACTTTTTGAAAAATTCATTTAAGAGCTTCTCAAAAAAATTTCCTTGAATAATCTAAAAAAATCCACCAAGAATTCCTTTGGGTATTTCACCAGGGATTTCTATAAAAGTGTCTTCGAAAGCCTCCGGGATTTCTTGGAAGAAATTGAAAATTGAATTTTCGAAAAAATAAAACAAACAAATTAAACAACTAACACTAAAAAAATCCGAAGGTATTACTGAAAGAATTTCGTAAAGAACCCATGAAGGCATTTTCGATGGAATTCCTGCAGGAAGCTCTGGAAGAATTCCCGGATAATGTTTTAAAGGAATTGCTGGAAGAAATCCCCCCTTATGCAATCTCTAGAAGAATTTATTTAAGGAATTCATAGAATAATTGCCGAAGAAATGCATAATAAAATATTGCTTTAAAAAATTAAAGAGTTGCTAAACAGATTTTGAAGATACTCCAAATGGAATTTCTTGAGAAATTTCTTCAGAAATATCCGGAGGAATCGCTCAAGAAACTTCCGAAGGAATTCCTTAACGATTCTCCTAAGGAATTCCTAACAACATTTTCGTAGAAATGACTGAAACATTTTTTTTGTATGCATTCCATAAGGAGTTTCATGAAGACATTCGTGGAGGATTTTCTGAAGAAATCCGTAATGAAATTTCTGAAGGAATTTTCAGAGAAATTTCGTAAGACATTTCCGGAATAATACATAATATAATTTTCTAAGGTTTTTTATTGAAACTTTTCGGAGGAATATCTGAAGGAATTTACTAGGAAATATAACAAGTGGTTTTGGCGCTTTGGGCACGTATTCAAGCCTTCACAAAAGTACCACAACAAACATAATTTGCGAGTCACCTAGAGGCAGTGTTGTCTTACACTCTGTGCAAAAAATTCTGCTTTTTGATTTTACTCCATCTAAACGATGGACAATTATAAAATTTAAATAGCCTTCTATTAGTTGCACTTACTTAGTTAAGATTGTAAAATCGTTTGGATGGAGTAAAATCAAAGAGCAACATTTATTGCACAAAGTGTGGGACAACACTGCCCACCGATTTAGGTGGCCGACAGAATGAGGCTTTGGCTTAGACGAATTCCAAAGACCAGTTAAACATTTTTTGTATTATTCTACTTAGTAGATTAAATCTTCTAGATACAGCCTAATTCAAATTCACAACTAATCGACCAACCTATTCATAAACTAATGTTTGTCACAACACTGTCTTAGAGACACCATCACTCGAGGTAGATTTACAATAGAATTTTGACGAGTTCCACCTCAATAATATTCTAACAACTTACTAACACCCACAATCATAACACGAGTTTGGTACTATTCCATTCAATTCCACCACGTTGTATTGTCTTACAAATACGTATTTAGTCTTCAACTGTAAGGCCATCTTCAGTGTCTTTTATTTTAATCGACTCGACTCAAGTTAATTGATTTTTTTTATTGCGATAATTCATCGGTGTGGTAAAATTATGATCAGCGGCGCGACGACCCAAAATCGTCGTCGGCCGCGGCGTTGCGCGGCGGCGCACAGGTCTAGTGCTCAAGTGGTTAACATATAGAATGGTTCTTCTAAGTATTGGTTCTAGTAGAAGCAAAACAGCTGTTCGGGTCCCGTCTTGACAATTTAAGCTACCAGGTAGCTCCAGCTGGATACCAAAAAAAGCGATACATATGTGAATGGGGACTTGATTAGTTGATTGAGAAAAGGGATGATAGTATAAACAATCTATATAATAAAAATGAAATGGTCTGTGTTCGTATCCGCATAACTCGAAAACGGCTGGATGGATTTTCTTCATTCCTTCAGTGGAAACGTTCATTATCATTTCCGACGGGTTTATATGATATTTCCTCATGCAAAAATTATGAGTAAGGTTGAGTAAATCGCGAAACACTAAAATTAAGATTCGTATGGAAATTTTGCATGGGCAGTTCACAACGCGCATTTGGCCTACTATGCAGGACAACGTCTGCCGGGTCGACTAGTTTAATATAGAAAGCAATGACAAAGGAAACAATTAAAACTTAGCCTTATTATTGGTATTAGCTGATCGTTGTGGTTCGGCTCCAAAAACGATGCACTATTCGTTTTTTTTTAAATAAAATGAAATCATGATTACGGTCAATGGAAGAGTAAACTGGAAAACTTCCCTTGTATATAAACATTGAACACACTAATATAAACAGCCCATGACCAATGAAACCGAATCTTATTCTATTTAGATACATTGATAAATAATTACAATATGATAAAATAGAAGCTCGTATTCGACCCAAAAGTAGCTCCTCAAAGGTGTACCTCCGAAGACATCATGTTGTGAACAGTTTGCCTGTTGCAGTGAGTGAAGGAACAATGTACACATTATTGTCGAACAAACTCTTCATTGCACTAACATTGGACAGCTAACCGCCTTAGTCAAACAATCCGAATACGGTTAGTATGCGGATGGTAAACTACCACCAGCACAGCGTGACAATCTTCCGTCGGCGGACTTTCTTACGTTCAAGCTTAGATACCTCAACCGGAAGACAAATATTTACCATTCCTGCGATGTCATCGCAAGCTTGACGGCGGACGGCGAACCTCTCCGCTTTGAAGGACCCAACCAACCATCAACGACTATCCTTCCATGTGGAAATATGACCACTACGGGCGGCGGCGGCCAGACGCAGAGTGCATGCCAGTGATACCCAACTATAGAACAGAAGGAAGCGAAGTTATGGAGGCACTTGTGTTGATGGGTTATATGTCGACAGCAACAACAAAAACACCATCAAGTGGAGGAAAACATAAGTAGAAACATCTCCCATGCAACGCTTCGCAATATGTCTTCACATAAATAAAGCACGGACGGGTGTGGGAAGGGCAAGACCTTATTTTTTCTCGCTCCGTGTAGACTCCACCATCGCATCGTCGTCGTGTCGGTCCGCTGATACCGCTGATGTACGCGAGCGATAGGAAAGCATGACGACGATGACAGGCATCCGATAAGTCCTCTTGAGTTATGAATTTTACGCTGGAAAGCACCGTTCGGCCCAATCCCTATCTTTGTGGAGGGTTGTTTCTAATCAATCGATGCCATTCCTGGCTCTTACACGGGATAGGGTATGTGTGGTTTACCACAGACTTGTGCGGAAAACCGTTATTACGATACGGGGGGAGGGATGGGCGGCTTTCTTATCGATCGTGTGTTCGCCGATGCAATATTTTGCACTGTCGATGTATTCTTGTGGTTATCGACGTTGATATCCCGGTTCGATACTAACTCGTAAGTATGCAAACAGCGTTTTCCGGGGTAAAATCTACTCTACACTCCATAACGAAACTTCTTCTTCTTATAACATTTAAAATATTGATAAATATCGTCGAAGCAAAGCGCCCTTTCCTATGTATACCCATCTCGTCGCAAATTGGGCAATCAATTCCTGTGATCCATTCCAACAAATTAACAATTTTTCAATCAACGAGAAATGTGCGTGCCATTTTCACGCTGTCATCCCATTACTGAAAGTATAATGAATTTTCGTCGATACTCGTTTTACGCCAGTTTCAATCACGGTCCTCCCTCTAATCACACGTTGTTGCTGTCAAGGCTGCGGGGCACGTTTTCTAATTCAGATACAGGTAGCTTACGTAATGTTCAAACGGGCGTGATGATTCGCTATCCCTTCCTTCGCGGTGATTGTTCGTCTATTAGAGATTTGACGCCCATTATCAATTTACCTTTGGTGAGACAGAATCCTACCCTGAAAATACGCGAGAACTTGTTCCTCATAAAACAGCGGAAAGTCAAATCGAGTTTAATTAGAGGAGAACGGTCCAAAATGCACCCCTTAAGCTTTTTCGATCTTTTCGCCCATATAAACAAGAATACGGAACCATTTCAACGTGTAGATGAAAAAATGACAAACCCAGCTACATTTCACAATGATCTCCTATTTAAAACAATAAGGTTTTCGTGAGTTTTTAACGCATTTAAAAATTGTTTTAAAAAATGGCCTGGGGCAAAACGCCCAAATGGTGGTGTAAAATAACTCAATTGCATGTAAAATGATGGTGTACGCATGGTTGTTTGTTTTTTTTAATGGATTGAACTACAATCTTACGGATGTGGTGGAAGAATAGCAAATCGTTAAATTTGAGTGAATATGAAGGGATTTTGATATTTTTTTACAATGGAGCTCAATGATGGGCATGGGCTAAGTCCCGAGCAGCACAAGTCAGACAAAAATGGTTGGAGCAACTTGATAGTGACTAAATCTGGTCACATATCAGTTGCAGTAACTCTAGTGAAACATGTGTGCTGCTAGGGGTATGAATTGTAATGGTAATATTCGTTCATAAATGTACTACAACAGATTATATGTGTGATTTTCTGAGTGAGGCCATTTTGCCCCAGGGGTGCATTATGGACCGTTCTCCCCTAGCTTATTTCAATGAGGTACGGTCGATGAGTTGATTTTAAGGGACCATTGAGTCTCAGAAATATCGACATGAGGAACATGAAATCTACGGTAAGGAACTATCACAGTAACCCACAAGCACTGCACTGGCGGAGTTAAGCTGGGGCACGATGGGGTACGTGATCCACCAAATCGAATATTTTCCCTGAAATTTATGATTTAATTTTATGATTTATTATGATTTAATTTTATACGCCAAAATTGTTCTGAGAGAAAAATGGATTTTCTAGTGATCTATGAATTTCTTTTTCTCTTTTGGGCATTCTTTTAATAAATCTTTTCGAAAATCCTTTAAATGTTTCTAAGATATTTTTTTCGAGAATACATTCTGAAATTTCTTCGAAAATTGCTTCTGAAAATTTTCTAGATTTTTTTTTGCTCCAGGAACTTCCTTCAGGAATAACTTAGAAAGTAACGCCAGGAATTCTCATTGTTATTCCACATCTGTAAACTCCTTCGGAACTTTATTTTCCTTTTAGTAAAACCATACGAAATTCCTTTCAAAGTTACTGCAAAAATCATTCCGGATTTTCAACGGAAATTGATTAAAGAATGAAATAAGAAATCTTAGAGGAATTTTCGAAAGAGTTTCTAATGGAAATATTAAAGGAAATAATCTCCGTATGTATTCTAAAAGGAATCTCCGAAGGGTTTTTCGTAGTAATTCCAAAGTAGTAACAAAGGAATTCCTAAAGGATTTTTCGATGGAATTTCCAAAAGAATTTCCTAAATGAATTCGTAAAAGAATGCTCGAAGGAATTTCTGGAGAAATTTTGAAAAAAAATCGAAAGGGATTTCCGAAAAAATGTTTGTTTAAAAAATTTAAAAAAAAATCCAAATTAATTTTCAAAGTTTTCCCAAAATAAAATAAAATAAAAGGAGTTCGTAAAAGAATTTCCGATTGGAATAGCTTTAGAGTGCTCTTTCAATCCGTGGGGATAATCTTTCGACGATCAGCCTAGCGTACAATTAATTTGTATGAGGCAAAGAAAGATGTGCTTCGATTGAGTAGTGAGCTAATACTAACTGGTCTGCTTTATTATAAAATTCAATTTGGGTATAATTGTTCGCGTGTAGTTTAATGTGTGAGATTCAAAGAGATAATGTTATATTATAGTAGGGTACCATTCGTCGGTGGATGTTGCATCCTCTCTGGTAGGATCTGGGGGTTGTCACACAGACCTACGGCGCGTGCGATGATGATAATGATGACGATGCTGCTACACAGCCACACGAAATCTTGAAAGAATTTCCGACATTCTCAAAAAGATTTCTAGATTTTTTTACATTCCTCCATAAATTATAAAGGAATTTTCTCCAGGAATTTTTTCAGAAAATCCTCCCAAAATTCTTTCAAAGACAAATAAGAAATTCTTTTGAAAATCCTCAATACATTGTTTTGAAAATTCAAAGAAGGAATTGTAAAAAATCAAAAATTCCTTTAGGAATTTCTTTAGATTTTTTTTTTTGAAAATCCTTCGATAAAAACCTTCGGGATATGTACCCAAAGATTTTTTGGAGGAATGCCAATAGTTAGCGTAATATTATTTGTATGCTGTGGTAACTACGTGCACTCAGCACGAGAGTGTATAGAAGACTAAACCGCTATTGCCTATTCTGTGTATTTCACATTTGCTATCGCACCGCTAGTCACTGTCGCATACAGGTTTCCTAGTTAACACAAGATCGTACACTCAACCCTCTTTTTACGTCACTTATTAGGGGGACGTAAGCCGAAAGTGACGTAAAAAGAATTTTTGCTAAAATTTCTAGTATTTCACTCAATTTATTGATCGTGAGGATACTTTCAAATACATTCACTTGCTTCTTACATGAGGTATTGTAAGATCTCTCCAAAACCAGGCATATGAGATGTTATAAGAACTCCAAATTGTCCTGGAGTATGAATCAAATGGTCTACCGAATCAACAAAAGTCTTCATGATGTCCCAAGCCGTGGTATCAACTCAATTATGTCCTCCGAGGATTTGTCTTTCACTTGCGTCTCAAAACAAGACATATGAGGTGTTGTAAGATCTCCAAATTGTCCTGAAATTTAAATCAAATGGTCTACCGAATCAACCAAGGCTTCCATGATGTCCTCAGTCTCTGTGTCAATCAATTTTTGTTCTCCGATTATTTTTTCTTTCACTTGCGTCTTCAATTCTTGCATATATGAAGTTGTAAGATCTCCAAATTGTCCTGGAGTTTGAATCAAATGGTCTACCGAATCTACTGAATCTTGCATGATGTCCTCAGCCGCGGAATCATCCCAATCATGCCTTTCGAGTATTTGTCTTTCACTTGCGTCTCAAGTCCAGGTTTATTAGATGTCAATTTGGAGATCAATTGTCCTGGAGTTTGAATCAAATGGTCTACAGAATCAACCAAGGATTCCACGATGTCCAGAGCCGCGGTGTTAACTCAATTTTGTCTTCTGAGTACTGGTCTTTTGCTACCGTCTCAAATACAGGTATATGAGAAGTTGTAAGATCTCCAAATTGTCCTGGAGTTTGAATCAAATGGTCTATCGAATCAAAAAAAAGCATTCATGATGTCCTAAGCCGTGCTTTTAACTCAATTATGTTCTCTGACTAAGTGAGTATTTGTCTTTCACTTGCGTCTCAAAACAAGACATATAAGGTGTTGTAAGATCTCCAAATTGTCCTGGAGTTTGAATCAAATAGTCTAATGAATCAACCAAGGCTTCCATGGTGCTCCCAGCCGCGGTATCAACCCAATTATGTCCTCCGATTATTTGTCTTTCACTTACGTCTCAAATCCAGGCATATGAGATGTTTTAAGATCTCCAAACTGTCCTGGAGTTTGAATCAAATGGTCTACCGAATCAACCAAGGCTTCCATGATGTCCCCAGCCGCGGTGTCAACCCAATTTTGTCGTCTCCGATTGGGGGCCCTCCGATTGGGGACCTTCCCTAGCCGTGCGGTAAGACGCGCGGCTACAAAGCAAGGCCATGCTGAGCGTGGCTGGATACGATTCCCGGTGCCAGTCTAGACAACTTTCGGATTGGAAATTGTCTCGAATACCCTGGGCATAAAAGTATAATCGTGTTAGCCTCATGATATACGAATGCAAAAATGGTATCCTGGCTTATAAACCTCGCAGTTAATAACTGTGGAAGTGCTTAATGAACACTAAGCTGCGAGGCGGCTCTGTCCCAGTGTGGGGATGTAATGCCAACAAGAAGAAGAAGATGTCCTCCGATTATTTGTCTTTCACTTACGTCTCAAATACAGGTATATGATACGTTTTAAGATCTCCAAATTGTTCTGGAGTTTGAATCAAATGTTCTGCCGAATCAAACAAGGCTTTCACGATGTCCCCAGCCGCGGTGTCAACCCAATTTTGTCTTCTGTGCATTGGTCTTTTACTAACGTCTCAAATACAGGTATATGAGATGTTCTAAGATCTCCAAATTGTCCTGGAGCTTAAATCAAATGATCTATCGAATCAACCAAAGATTTCATGATGTCCTAAGCCGTGGTATCAACTCAAATATGTTCTCTAAATATTTTTCTTTCACTTGCGTCTCAAAACAAGACATATGAGGTGTTGTAAGATCTCCAAATTGTCCTGGAGTTTGAATCAAATGGTCTAATGAATCAACCAAGGCTTCCATGGTTCCCCCAACCGTGGTGTTAACCCAATTTTGTCTTCTGAGTATTAGTCTTTCACTTGAGTCACAAATTTTAGCATGTAAGATGTTGTAAGATCTTCAAAATGTCCTGGAGTTTGAATCAAATGGTCTACCTAATCAACCAAGACTTTCATGATTTCTTCACTCGCGGTATCAACTCAATTACATTCCCCGAGTGTTTGTCTTGCACTCATCTCAAGGCATATGAGGTTTTGTAAGATCTCAAAGTTGTCCTGGAATTCGGATAGTTTGCGAATTGCGTCTCAAATTCTGACATGTAACATGTTGTAGGATCTCCCAATTGTTCTAGAGATTGAATAAAATGGTCTACCGAATCAATCAAGACTCCCATTATGTCCCCAGCCACGAAGTCTAGACTTCAGAGATTTCTTCGAGTACCTGGAGTGGAATAATTGTTGAAGGCGTATCTAATATGGATCTATGGATCAAAATGGTATGAACCATTTAAAAATAATATTCCTGTAGACCTAAAGATGACTTTCTTAAATTACCTGAAATGGAACAATAGTTGAAGAGGTATCCAATTTAGTCCTTTGGATCAAAACGGGTATGAGCAATTTTTTTTAAAGAGATAACAGCCTTTTGGTTACGCGTGTTGACCGTAAAGCTTATATTTCAGGGATGGATGATCTGCAATGGCACAATAGTTGAAGCCGTATTCACTTTGGTTCTATGGATCAAAAAGGGCATGGCCCATATGAATTGACCGAATTTAGTAACAATCGATTTGCTACAAGCATCCCTACAAACATTTAAGTTTTATGCTGATTTTACCGATGTCATGTAGAGCAAATAGTGTTTTTCATTATCGTTATTAAACTAAAAATGTTCCTTGGGGTGTTTGTCTGACTTTTGCTGGTCGGGTTGTTACCGCGGTTGTGGACATCATGAAGGCCTTGGTTGATTCGGCATACCATTTGATTCAAGCTCCAGGACAATTAAGAGATCTTAAAACAACCCATATGGCTGGAATTGAAACGCAAGTGAAAGACAAATACGCTGAAAATATAATTGAGCTGATACCACGGCATGGTTGATCCGGTACAACATTTGATTCAAACTCCTGGACAATTTGGAGATCTTAGAACATCTCACATGTCTGGATTTGAGACGCAAGTGAAAGAAAAATACTCGGAGGACATAATTGGGATGATACCGCGACTGGAGCCATCATGGAAGCCTTGTTTGATTCGGCAGAACATTTGATTCAAACTTCAGAACAATTTGTAGATCTTAGAACATCTCATTTGCCTACATTTGAGACGCAAGTGAACGACAAATACCCAGAGAACATAATTGAGTGGTTACCGTGACTGGGGACATCATGAAAGTCTTGGATGGATGATTCGACAGAACATTTGATTCAAACTCCAGGGCAATGTGGAGATCTTGCAAATTCTCATATGTCTGGATTTAAGACGCAAGTGAAAGAAAAAATACTCGGAGGACCTAATTGAGTAGATACCGCGGCTGGGGACATCATGGAAGTTTTGGTTGAACCGGCAGACCATTTGATTCAAACTCCAGGACGATTTGGAGATCTTAGAACATTTCATATGCCTACATTTGAGACGCAAGTGAAAAAATACTCGGAGGACCTAATTGGGTTGATACCGCCGCTGGGGACACCATGAAAGCCTTGGTTGATACGGCAGACCATTTGATAAAAACTGCAGGACGGTTTGGAGATCTTAGAGAAACTCATATGCCATATATTGAGTTTGGTTTAATAGATCATTTGGAGCATGAATCATTTTAAAGAGATAACAGCCCATCGGTTACGCGGGTAGACCTCAAGACCTATATTCCAGGGAATTCTTGTATGATCTGGAACGGAATTTGGTTTAATATATCAAATAGGGCATAAACCATGTTTTACAAGCGATAACAGCTCTTTCGCTACGCTTGTAGACCTTAGGTCCTTAGGTGTAGACTCCAGGAAATTCTTGGATTACCTGGAACGGAACAATTGTTGGAGGCAAATGATGAATATACAAAGCATCTGCTTTGTTCTTTGGGTTTCTAAGAGTGCCGTCTGTTTCAAATTCCTTTTACGTCACGTGCCGTAAAAAGGAGGCTGTAAAACGAAGTGACGTATGAAAAACTGCCGTAAAAAGAGGATTGAGTGTAAATGTAATGATAACAATCAGGTTTGTGTGGAAAAATAATCGATGAAATCTCAAAAATATCCGATATCGAATACGGATGTTCTCAAGAATTGCTTAGGAATAATTTTCTGACATTTTTTTTCGTAAATATCGTTCATAAATCTTTAGGAAATTTCTCTCCCGGACTCTTTCGAAAACTATTTCAGGAATTCCTTCGGAAATTACATTCCCTCGAAAAAAAATTCCAATAATTCCTCCATGATTTCCAGCAAGAATTTCTAACGGAATTTCCAAAAGAACTTCTTCAAGCATTTCCGACATTCTTAAATTTCTTCAAGAATATCTTTGTACATTCTTCCAAAAACTCTTTTGGAACTTCATCTATGGATTTCCCCAGAAAATCATCCGAAAATAACTTCGGAGATATATCCAGAAATTCCTTTGGAAATTCAAAAAAGGAATTCCGTGAAAATTTCTTCTGGAAATACTTTATGATTTTTTTTAGGAATTTCTTCAGAAATTCTTTTAGACATTCCTTTGAAAATTCCTTTAAGAATTCCTTTAAAATTCCTTTGAAAATTTCTTCGGAAATACCTTAATGAATATCTACAGAAATTGTTTTAGGAATACCTTCGAAAATTGCTTTAGGAGAAATCCTTCGTAAATTTCATTAACGATTTCTTTGCAAATTCGTTAAGGAATTTGTTCGGAAATTGATTCAGGAATTTCTTCGGGATATGTTTTAGAAGTGGAGAAAATGCCGCTGCCAATCCAAATCCTGACCTGTGCGTCGGTCCCTAACTCCAGGTGGAATTCCTGTAGAAACATGAAGAGGAACTCCAGAAGACATTCTTTGTGTAACTGAAGCAACTAAAGGAGAAAATCCTGGAGCAACTTCAGGAGGAAATCAAGATGTTGAACTTCGGCACCTGAAATGAATCCTGGAGGAACTCCACGATGGATTCCTGGAAGGCTTCAGGTTGGATTCCCAAACAAGCTTCTTGTTACAAGCGTTTTGTAAATTTTTTCGGATCTTTCGGATGAGTTGCAATTTCCGAACAAGATTGAATGAATTCCAGTGCTAGTTACCAGCAATTTGGTTCTATGCTTTTCTGGAGATTTAATCAAGTTCTTCTAAGGCAACTTGGATTGTTCACTAAGGAATGACAAACGTCTTGTCGATTAGGAAGTGAAAACTGAACTGTATTTTCCAAAGTACCTCTTAAGCTATATATACATAGTCTTTGGGAAATCGACCTATACATATTAATCAGTGTTCATATCATCATTACCTATACCTTTAACCAATTCTAACTGGTATTCTAAATTCTTACTGCGTGAAATTCTAATACAGATGGCACTCTTATAATTTAGGTGTTGACCTCTAAAAGCCCATAGCTAAAGGACCTGCAATTCTTATTAGAAGAGTCTCAAATTGCATCCAACATAGAATGCAATTTCTAATCGTCGCGACACCTATCGTGCAAATACTTATGAGTGGTGCCATCTGTTATCTTAAAGGATACAAATTTTAATGCAAGAGGCAATCTTGCAAACGAATGAATGGAAAATTCCAATCGTGAGTATGTTTATTCTATCCATATGAACAACGCTCGAGAAGCGATCATATCTAACGTTTCCTATCTAGAATTTGCTCTTCCTGGGAGGTAAACTATCTAGAATAAACATATGCTAAAGGAAACATTTATGGTTTGAAAACTAAACATAGATTTATTATCTGGTCTATGCCTGGCATATGGTTCTGATGATACGAACATTGGGTTGGTTCAACTTAAAATGAAATTTGAATAAAAATGTTCAAACTATTTTTAACATTCTTGCCCCTGTAAATCTAGTTATAGATTTACATTTCAAAAGTTATTCAAATTTCTTGTTGTTGGTTGAATTGGTTCAAAAGGGGCTTCCTTCTCTACATTTCTTAACTGATCTGAAAGAACTATCTCAATTAAAATACTTTACTTCTCAATTGTGTAGTTGGTGTAATCGATGTCCGCTGCTCTGCATCACAATCCTGGGTTATTGGCCTGCTGGTCGCATGCCGATGCGATAGAAAGTTGGTGAATGAATCCCACAATGAAGCGATCAGTTGCCATCCAAATCCGTAGATGTCGTAAAGTATCCGTCCGTGGACTAACGTGTCAATGATGAACTTCAGGAGTCGAAGTAAAAGATATGCTCCTAATACCGTCGATGATAGATGTCCAAACCAGTGGGACCAAGACAAGATCTTCTCCCAGTATTGACTGACGATTCCTTCCACCATGTGTTCTGCAATCAGAGCGTCGAATCGAAATCCTTGATGATTAGGGTTCTGGTTTGTCAGAATCCGATGTATAACTGATGATGCGATACGTCGGTCTCCTTGTTCATAAATCATATTTTTCATCTTCCTGACACTGTCCTCGTCGTATACTCCTGATTTCAGTTGGGTAATGAAGTATAAGTCCAGCTGGTCACTATCTCTGTGGATAACTTTTCCGGAGCAGTTGTCTCCCGGAATTTTCCATCCGTCGTATACCATCTTCCTCCGAACATAAATTTTGCTGGAAGCAAAGGGGTGCAGTCAATTTCCGTTTTTTTTTTTTGGAGCACTCTGGTAACGGGTGCGATAAACACTGATTCGTTGTTATAATTCGCTGGAATCTCCTGATAGCACCTACTGCTTGATCGTGGTAGCACATATACTGGTTTGCATTTTAGGACATGTAACACTTCTCCGGCTACTACAGCTGTAAATCCTTGCTCCTTTGTAATGGCTGTTTTTTCTTTCCTTGGCGTACATGATAATAATATCCGATGATTGCAATTTATTCAGGAATAGCACAAATAGCACACTAATTGCTGTAGATTCGTTTCCATTACTGCTTTTCGTTTCACACACTTTATTAGTTGTGAACCATAAACTGTTCTGCTTATGATTTGCCGTTGTCCTTTTAATTTTGTTGTCTCTCTTTGTTGTACCAAATAATCAATAATATCTGCTCTGCCTCTATCGAATACAACTCGTGAAATCAGCGTAATGGAATTTTCATTGATCATAAAATCGCGTTCAATCATTTCATAATTATGATCAGAAGCATATTTTGATTTGAAAGCATAGTTCGGAGCATAAGTTTCTGCGCCATGATTTTGTGCTCCAGGTATCAACAAGTTTTTCTGTGCTATATTTATGCCGTGGCATATAAATGCATTCTTAGCTCGTTTCATTTTGAATACATCACTTCCATTTACAATGGACTTTTTGAACTTCAGGCCTCCCCTAATAGTTCGCAATTTATTACCTCGCTTTCCAATATTAATGCTTTCTAATGTATTACTTTCAGTCGAAGATATTTCATTTTCGCTGAACTTGTTGCCAAACTCTTGCAGATTATTCGCTGCATATGCGTCATATTTCTTGTGCTGTGACGGGATAGCACAATTTGGTTTGACAGGATCTACTTGTTTCTCCTCTTTGATCAAATGTTCACAATTGTTGATGAGTATCTTTCTCTTTTTACTCTGCTTTGACTTCTTGGGTGCAGTACATTTGATGTCATTTCTGAATTGTTGTTCACCTTCTTGGAGTTGTTCGGAAAGAACAGCTAAATCCTCAGATTCCGTAATTGATTGTTCTTCTGGTAGCTCACTTGATACTTCTTGTTCCCGATCCGGAACAAGCTTATCTCTATCGATAAACCGTTTCCCTGGTTCAACCCTGCTGAGCTCGAGATCCTCATGATTAATTGATTCAAAATGTTCCGCAAGATACCGATCTGGTATGCTGCATCTGGCAAGAGGGCGACAGGATTTCTCGTTCTGATCAACTTCAATTACGCAGGAATTGCCATTATCCATTTTACCATTTTCACTAATTTCATTAGTGCATTGAGCGTCTTCTGCTCCATTCCAATCGATTAAATTTTCATAACTTCGATTGAGATATTGCTTTAAAGCATTCATTCGCTTCAGTTCCTCTGCATGTGGCTTGAGCCATGCATTGAACACATCCAATGTGGGAACAAAATCTACAGATGGTTGACGAATATTTCTTGCAAATTGCGCAACAAACTTCCAAGACTTTTGATTTAAATCCGTTGGAAGCTTTTCAATCAAACACCCGAGTAGGGTTGAATTACAATATCGGAATGGATTGAAGCTATATTTATCCAAATAGCCTAAGTTGACGACCAGCTTATCCAACTTTTCTGATATTTCTATAACATCAGAATCTGTCGATCCTTCGACATTCATCAATTCGAGTCGTAGCTTCTCTACTTCGAATGATATTTCTTGCGGTGATGTCGTTGACTTGACATCACATGATAATTGTTGAGACAGAACTTTATTAAGTTCTGCCAATTTGCTTTCCAATGCAGATATCTCGCTGCACTTAGCGCATATCCATTGATATCCTTTGTTCGGTTTATCTCTAATACCGACACAACATAAATGGAACTGTGCCATACACCTGTTGCATGACACCATGTCATCTTTTTATCCATACTTGTACACAGTGGGCACCGTCCATGTGGATTCATAATGTAGTTCATTGACGACATTTTTATTGATTTGTATTTCTCCGATACATCAATCAATCTTCACTGAATTAGCTCGTAACGGCCGATCCGTTTGTCCGAGTCCTAATTAATTCAGTGTGAAATCATTTTCCGGCCTTACTAAGGCGATCAGATTTCATAAATTACCCAGTTTTCCTTTACTGAGTAAACGGTTGATGACAGTTCGATGACAACTTGATGACAATCGATGATCCCGTTCTGCGACGCTACGACTTACGCGGCCAATCCTTCGATATAATTTATTCTAACATCCTCATTGAAAGAATAATTTTGTCACTCGATGATCCATTTAAACACAACGTCACTGATCCAATAAAGCTCCTCGTTGGAATTTTCCGAATTACAATCCGCGAAACCGTGAGTCACTTTCCTCTGTGGTCGTAGGCGCCAATTCCTTTAAGGCGGAACGTTAATCGATGATCCCGATGCGACGCTACGACTTACGCGGCAAATCTCGATTTGTTCCTATCCTTTTGATGTGGTGTAATCAGCTCCAATTATCCCGAGCTGATTCCTATTGAGGCTTCCTATCTTTCCTCCTCGTTGGTCGTTGGCGCCAATTAGTAAATTCACTTTCCGATTACAATCCGCGAAATCGTGAGTCACTTTCCTCTCTGGAGGACACCAATGTTGAAAGCGTTTTGTAAACTTTTTCGGATCTTTCGGATGAGTTGCAATTTCCGAACAAGATTGAATGAATTCCAGTGCTAGTTACCAGCAATTTGGTTCTATGCTTTTCTGGAGATTTAATCAAGTTCTTCGAAGGCAACTTGGATTGTTCACTAAAGGAATGACAAACGTCTTGTCGATTAGGAAGTGAAAACTGAACTGTATTTTCCAAAGGACCTCTTAAGCTATATATACATAATCTTTGGGAAATCGACCTATACATATTAATCAGTGTTCATATCATCATTACCTATACCTTTAACCAATTCTAACTGGTATTCTAAATTCTTACTGCGTGAAATTCTAATACAGATGGCACTCTTATAATTTAGGTGCTGACCTCTAAAAGCCCATAGCTAAAGGACCTGCAATTCTTATTAGAAGAGTCTCAAATTGCATCCAACATAGAATGCAATTTCTAATCGTCGCGACACCTATCGTGCAAATACTTATGAGTGGTGCCATCTGTTATCCTAAAGGATACAAGTTTTAATGCAAGAGGCAATCTTGCAAACGAATGAATGGAAAATTCCTATCGTGAGTATGTTTATTCTATCCATATGAACAACGCTCGAGAAGCGATCATATCTAAAGTAAACATTCGAAAACAGTTTCCTATCTAGAATTTGCTCTTCCTGGGAGGTAAACTATCTAGCATAAACATATGCTAAAGGAAACATTTATGGTTTGAAAACTAAACATAGATTTATTATCTGGTCTATGCCTGGCATATGATTCTGATGATACGAACATTGGGTTGGTTCAACTTTAAAATGAAATTTGAATAAAATGTTCAAACTATTTTTAACACTTCTTTAAGTGTTTCTGGAAGAACTCTAGGAAATATTCAATGAGGATTCCTAAATTCCCAAATTTCTAAATTCCTCAACTCATAAACTCCCAAATTCCTAAATTCTTAAATCAAAAACTTCCCAAAATCCTATGTTCCTAATTCCTAAACTCCCAAATTTATAAATTAATGAATTTCTGAATCCCTAATTGCATACATTCCTAAATTCCCAAATTTCTAAAATTCCAGAATCGTAAATTCTCAAGTTCTAAGATTCCTGAATTCCTAAATTGTCAAATTCCTAAATTCTTAGATTCTCAAATTTCTAAATTCAGGGATTCCTTTATTACCAAGCTCCCAAATTCCTGTGTTCCAAAACTCCTGAATTCCTAAATTACTAATTTCCCAAAATCCGAGATTCCTGAATTTCTAAATTCCTAAATTTCTAATTTGCAACAGATTTGTTTGTTTGACTTGACATAGTGGTTTTCGTTAGGGGATTGTGTGTTATTAAATAGATAGTCTCTATGTCTCCCTTTCACAATATATCGTTTCATACTTGTTCGCCCTAGCGGCTTTCAATCTGTTGATTTTTAAATAATTACTTTCGTTTATCGATTATCCCTCATACTTTGTGTAGGACTGACCGATAATTAAAATCCCTATATAAAGCCTGAATCCTAAATTACGAAATTCGAAAATTTGATATATCACCATTACTTGTCATTATCTATCAGATCAGATTGAGCTGGCCAGCGTACTTTCGCCGTGATCCAACTTCGTTTCCCCCAGTGACCATAATCTTATCAAATGCACAAATCATCCAATTCCCAATCCCGTTAGAAACACATAATGATAAAACATAATGTTAATTTTTATTTGGCATAAAATGTTGGATGGTTTCAATTCGAATGGCTTTCATACAACCAGTGTGGTACGACATGCAAGCAACATTTTGCGACTTGTAAGTGTTGCAAAAAACGTGAAACGGCATATTCCGGCTGGTTCTCAGCGGCTAATGGATGGATTTACAATCTGTTGTCGCTTACAAAGTCCTGATATCTTACAGATTGTAACTGGAAATTGGACTAAAACACCTTAGATCGGAGCAAAATAGCCGTTCCACGCTTTCTGCAGCGGTTGGTATTTGCAGTGTTAATAAAAAATTGCAATACCATGCGCCTCCATCTGCTGGTTTGGCGATAAGTATTCGCAATAAACAGATTTAAACTATCCTTTTTGAGGGCATTGTTTGTTTAAAGTTCTAACGAGCGTTTTGTTAATTGTCAGTTTTGTACAACGGTGAACGTGCGATCTCCTGCCACGAAGCATCTTCGAATTTATCTGCTGGTATTTCAATCATCCAATGTAGCAAGTTGGGTGCGGATCTTATGTTAACTTTCTCAGTGTGAACTCGATGCTAAGTTTGTTCATTATGCAGTCGATCACCTCATGGTCAACGTTTGTTTCTTTGCATTTAGCAGGTATCTATATTGGCATCCAGTGCGCCTTGCAAGCATTGGCAATTCGGAGATGGTGAGTTCGATTTTCGGTCTGGAATAGCATGTTTTTGGGTGGGAAACATTCTCGAATCCCTGAACGTAATGTATGCATTGTGCTTGTCACATAAGACATGACTCGTGCAATTGGCAGGCATAGAAAAGCTTTCAATTATTAAAGTATAAATGCTAATACATGTCAGTTGATGGAGAGAAGAAGACATCGTTTTCGACAGTTGTCGACTGATTCTTTCACTCCTCACATGAAGATAATTCTTTGGATTTCTTGGAAATTCAAGTAGAATGTAACTCAATCGTCTGAAAGCTGCTGTTGCTGAACCGTCGAAATGGGATTGAACGATTGACTTCTGACGTTAACTTCTGAATTGTACTAAAACTACATACAACATCACATGATTTCAGTAATCATACCTCCGAACCTGATTTCACTCCAGTCATTTCAGTATAAACATCAACCAAAAGTATAACATAATCTTAGAATCTCGTGCATTAAATCTCGAGTAGGTAGCGTGTCTGGAGGCACCCGCAAACAAGCACTTTATCAGAACCAGGGTATTAGGGTAAGCGTTTCATATGCGTGCATTTCGCCTAACTGTCATAGCGACACCAAAGCTCAAGCACTCCGTTGAAAAAGCCTTTCCCCGTCGATCCGCAACAATTCCCAACAACCACTTCCAATGAACAGTCGGGTCTCTTTCAACACGGATTCCTGAAAAATACTCCCATCGAACGTAATGCAGGAAAACGAACCGTTCCGTTTTATCTACGCAATCTATCCACAAGCACGGCGCGACGCACGATGTCACGACAGGGCTCCCCAACATCCCACACCGTCGAGTAAACTCTTGTTTGTACGCTCGTGTCGTCGATGGTTTTCGTCGGCCCATCAATCCAGACAGACATGCCAAAACAACGCGAATGTTGCTTCGTTTAATCCAGTCGGATTTGTACTACATGTCAGGGTTTAAGAGTAGAGTGCCTTACACGAAGGGCGCTGTGTTCCATATCCGAATGATATCAGCGACAACAAGTGAAGGGAAAATAAAACCGAAGGTGCGGTTCCACTTGGCCCCTGTCGCTGTCACTGTCGTCGCGGGGCCACCAGCACCCATGGATGGTTGGGTGTGTCATTTCGGTTGCGCTCCTGACGGTGGTGCCGTGGTGGATTTTGGGGTGGCAATCGGGTTAATTTTGTGGCTTCGAGGTTTAGAGTCGTGCGATGATGGGACCATACCGAGGTCTTCCAAATAAACCATCTCCATAAATCAGCTTAAATGTGTGGGTTTTGCGGTTTCAGATCAGAAAGATGATCTATTTATAGAGATAAAGCTAATCGTAAGCATCGGGCGGAGCGGTTTTGTGGTTGCAATTTTAGAAATGGTCGAGGATGACGCTTTATCATGATTACGTACATCAATGCACATAGCAGGAATGACAAAACTAACTAATATTGGTGTTGATAATATTACTGATTTTTGAATAAAGTTATTTGCAGCTATTTCAAGAATATCTTGAGGCTAACAATAAGACAATGAATTGCGAGAACAAATTTCGTATTGTATTCAAAATTTTCATTTTTTTTAGGAATTAATTCATTAGTTTGCCAAAAATGTTTTATTTTGTGTTTCTCCTTAGAGTCAATCAGTGATTATATCAGAAATTTTTCAAGGATGTTTCCAGAAATATTTTATCTTCTCACCAGAAATACGTGTTCAAGATTTCTAGCATTTATTTAGAAAATTCTTAGAAAAACTTACACCATTATTTCTTTTGAAATATTTTTCTTTTCTATTCCAACAGTTGTAATAAACCTAATAAGAATATTGTGTTTTATTTACAGGCTTATATCATCATTGCAATCATAGTGATCAGTGAATTTACTACATGAGTTATATCCAAGTGATGGAGTTGGTCTAAGCAAAATTTATTCAAGTGAGTGTTTTTGTGTCTGTGATACTGTAACCATCGTTTCAAACACCGTCAAACATCATGGGCGTCAATTCATCATCCCGGCAGGACGTCAGTCTTCTATCCGATGAAGATGGTGAGTATCGCAACGAAAAGTTTCATGTGTAGAAGCCACCTAACGTGTATTTGCCTTTTTTCTTCTTTACTATACTGCTCCTGTTCGCATAACATACATGTTACGGAACCGACGGAACCTATTATTAGTGAACTCTAACTATTACTACACTGCACCGATATCAAAGAGAACTATAATTTCACTTTTGTGCACTTAATACACTGTTAATTACTTACTAGTAATCGAACAGTACGGATCAAGGGGCAAGTAACTCTAAACTTTCCGTGATATCCGAAAATACTGACAAATACTAGCGAAAAACTACGCCGTTTCTATGGTGAATTAGAGCCCTGATTGCAAAAGTCGAATAATTGAATCTTTTGCTTGAGAAGCAACATAAGTTTTTGTATCCATATTTCAAGAGAAAAAAGGTTTTAAGGAAATCAATACCGGACCTTCGATTTCTTCGATACAGATCGATAGCTATACTGCCGCTAACCGCAAGTCGAGCACATATGTATATGGGGCTCAATATAATGATGTGCTCGACTTGCGGTTAGCGGCAGTATAGGCAAAACAAAATTTTGGAGCACTTGCAGTTCGGAAACAAGACAAATGCTCTATAATTCAGACCGCATCGTGCTTTCGTGCTGTGCGGTTCTATTTTCTCTCTTTGCTGAAGGAAGTTTTTAATACTACCCGAAGCTATTTTAATTTCAACAGTGCTTCTCAGCGCTATTTGTACCCACTGATCCCGTTACGATCTTTGCAAGGACCCGTGCCTTCGTTTTACGTTGGACCCGTTTGCGGAAGTAAAATTCCGACAAGCGGTGGTAATCCTGCAGGGACACCGTTCTGGAAAAAAGCCTCTTAGAAGGTCACGTCTCCACGCTCAGCAATGAGTATTAATAAAAACAAGATGAAGGGGGAGTCTCTGAATTCTCCACTTCCTTCTAAGAAACAAGGTTTCAAGACCGTCCTGCCAAAGCGCGGAAAAAATAGAAGGAAGCTGGAGAATTCAGATATTCCTTTTAACTCTAATATCGGAAATAAATCTTCTCCTATCGAACTGAGCAATCAGTTCGATTTGATTAATAATGGAATTGAGCAAATGGAATCTACCTCTAGCCCAGGTGATTCGATTCATGCGAAAAAGCAAAGGATTCCACCAATTGTGTTGCCGAGTTTTCTGGCTTTAGGAATGAAATTTTGAGTAACCTTCAGGGGATCAAGGTTTCATTTCAGATTGCTAGGAAGGGTGACTGCCACGTTTTGCCGGGATCCTTTGACGATCGCAAACGTCTTCTTCAGTATTTAACTGAGAAGCGCCATAAATTCTTCACATACGACGACAAAACTGAGCGATTGTTCAAAGTCGTCTTGAAAGGTCTCCCCAGTGACGACAAATCACTGGATGAGATTAAAATTGAAATTTCTGAATTACTTGGGTTTTCTCCAGTCCAAGTAATTAAGATGAAAAAGAAATCTCACTCTGGTACTCCCCAGAGGAGCATTTCTCAAGAATTTTATTTAGTTCATTTTAACAAAAGTGAACTAAATAATATGACAAGTTTGGAAACGGCCTGTATTATGTCCCATGTCCGTGTTACATGGGAACATTTCCGCAGGCCTGGGGGAAATTTCCAAAACCCCACCCAGTGCCGTAAGTGCCAAAAGTGGGGTCATGGAACCAAACATTGTCACATGGATGCTAAATGCATGATTTGTGGTGGAACCTCTCATGATAAGGAGGCATGTCCCGTGAGAGAAGATTCCAATAAATTTAAATATGCAAATTGTATCATAAATCATAAATCCAGTTTCTGGGAATGTCTTTCACGCAAAAAAGTTTTAAATTCCCGTGTAAAATTGATGGCGGGAAATTCCAATCGGATCCCAGATTCGACGGGTAGAAATTTTACAAACGCTCAAAATTCGAAACCAGTTACCGGTCGAGAAATTCATACCCACCACAATTCACGAACAAATTTTGCTGCTCCTCAACGGGTAGCACGCACTTTAGTAAATTCCAATTTTTCCAATGTACCTACGTATGCAAACATCGCTGCTGGTAGACAAAATTTCTCTTCTCAAAATGAGGTTTATACCCATGTCCCAACGGAAAATAACGGTCATGTTGCCGATTCAGATAGCATGACTGCTTCCGATTTTGATTTTTTAACTGAACAACTGCATCATATGATTGATGCAATGTTCAAAGCAAATACCATTCCTGAAGCTGTTCAGGTTGGTATAAAGTACACACAAAAAAAAATGTTATAGGACTCCGTTTTAATGGATCCAAATAATTGTGTGAAAGTTGTAAATTGGAATGCCCGCTCTTTAAAGGGTAAGGAAGATCCTATCAGTTCATAATGTGCATATTGCCATTATAACTGAAACATATTTAAAACCAGGACTCTCCATTAAAAGAGATCCAAATTATTTTATCTACCGTAATGATCGTCTTGACAGCGCCTGTGATGGGATCGCCATTGTCATTAATAGACGTATCAAACATAAATTATTTTCTTCGTTCGAAACCAAAGTTTTTGAAACCTTGAGAGTTTCTGTTGAAACAAATTTTGGACAATTTTCCTTCATTGCAACCTACTTGCCTTTTCAATGCAAAAGAATTGGTTGAAAGCTGATCTTCAAATTCTGACTCGCAACAAATCAAAATTCTTCGTAATTGGTGACTTCAATGCCAAACACCGTTCATGGAATAATGCTCAAAGCAATTCCAACGGTAAAATTTTATTTGTAGATTGTTCTGCAAGATATTATACTATTCAATATCCAAAATGGCCCAACTTGTTTTTCATCCACTCGAAATCCTTCGACAATTGATTTGGTTTTAACGGATTCAAGTCAGCTGTGTGGCTAATTGGTAACTCATGCTGACTTTGACTCTGATCATTCTGGAATGCACCAAATTTACCAAACACCGTATCGAAGAAAATATCACCAAGTCACTCTACCTGGCCCTAGGAAACGATATCAATGAACTTAGAAAAACAACATCATACCTCACGAAAACGAATTTGATCCACGAAATTTAACGCATCAGCAAAAAATACTTACACGATGAATAAGCCAACCACCGAGCTGCGCAGCATAAGGGAATCAAGACAACCAACCTGACGGGAACCCGGACCACTAACACGAACTATAAATCCACAGTGACTAGTTATAAGAATGTATTGTAATTTTATCCTCCGGTGACTTAAATGACAACAAGTTAAAAAAGGTCACCTAAATAAATCAAATACAACAACAACAACAACAACAACAATGCGCTCGTATCTTTGACAAATTTAATTGTCAAAGCCAGAGGTATTGTAATTCCTAAATGTGAAATTAAATTCAACTTTGCAAAATGAAATTAAAGCTATTCGCAGTTGGATCCCAGTTCGAAACCCTTTTGGAAATTAACGAAAATTCTTAAAAAACCTCAAAAACCAATTCCAGTGCTTAAAGACGGAAATAAAATTTTATTAATAAATGACGAAAAGGCTCTAAAACTTGCTCAGCAGTTCGAGAGTGCCCATAATTTTAGTCTAGGTCTCACTAGTCCAATTGAGGATCAGGTTACACGGAGCTTCGAAGTCATTCTCAACTAATAGAATGTTTTCAACCCTTCGTTGGGAACTAATTTGTTTGAAGTGAGATCTATTACTAGAAATTTTAAAAATATGAAAGCCCCGGGTGATGATGGTATTTTCTACATACTTATCAAAAAACTTCCTGAGAGCTCTTTATCCTTTTTGGTTAATTTATTTAACAAATGTTTTCAATTGGCATACTTCCCAGATAAATGGAAAAACGCCAAAGTTGTTCCAATTTTGAAGCCGGACAAAAATCCAGCTGAGGCTTCTAGTTATCACCCAATCAGTTTGCTTTCTTCAATAAGCAAACTGTTTGAAAAGATTATTTTAAATAGAATGATAGTTCATTTATTTATTTATTTATTATCAGACTAAGGCCGGAGTGGCCTGTGCTGCACATAAAAGTCTTCTCCATTCAGCTCGGTCCATGGATGCACTTCGCCAACCACGCAGTCTGCGGAGGGTCCGCAAATCGTCCTCCACCTGATCGATCCACCTTGCCCGCTGTGCACCTCGCCTTCTTGTTCCCGTCGGATCGTTGTCGAGAACCATTTTCACCGGATTACTGTCCGACATTCTGGCTACGTGCCGGGCCCACCGCAGTCTTCCGATTTTCGCGGTGTGAACGATGGATGGTTCTCCCAACAGCTGATGCAATTCGTGGTTCATTCGCCTCCTCCACGTACCGTCCGCCATCTGCACCTCACCATAGATGGTACGCAACACTTTCCTTTCAAAAACGCCCAGTGCGCGTTGGTCCTCCACGAGCATCGTTCAGGTCTCGTGTCCGTAGAGAACTACCGGTCTTAAAAGCGTTTTGTAGATAGTCAGTTTGGTACGGCGGCGAAATGATGGTTCATATTAATGACAATTCCATTTTTTGCTGATGAGCAATTTGGTTTTCGCCATGGGCATTCAACCAACCATCAGTTATTAAGAGTTACGAATTTAATTCGGCTCAACAAATCTGAAGGATTTTCGACTGGAGTTGCTCTTCTTGATATAGAGAAAGCATTTGACAGTGTTTGGCATGAAGGTTTTGTAAAAATTGATGATTGTAAAATTGATGAATTTTAATTTTCCTCTGTACATCATTAAACTGATCCAAAATTATTTATCAGATTGCTCACTGCAGGTAAACTATCAGAATTCTAAATCTGATAGATTACCTGTAAGGGCTGGTGTCCCCCAAGGCAGCATACTGGGGCCCATATTGTATAACATTTTTACTTCTGACTTACCTGATTTACCACCAGGGTGTCAAAAATCTTTGTTTGCAGATGACACAGGTCTCTCAGCCAAAGGGCGAAGCCTTCGTGTCATTTGTAGTAGATTGCAAAAAAGTTTGGATATTTTCTGCACTTACTTGCAAATATGGAAAATTTCCCCGAATGCTTCAAAAACTCAGCTTATAATTTTCCCACATAAACCGAGAGCTTCTTATTTGAAACCTTCTAGCAGACATATTGTCACTATAAATGGGGTTCCAATTAATTGGTCTAGCGAAGCCAAATACTTAGGACTACTGCTGGACCAAAAACTAACTTTTAAAAATCACATTGAAGGCCTTCAAGCCAAATGTAACAAATATATTAAGTGTCTATATCCACTTATAAACAGAAAATCAAAACTTTGTCTTAAGAGCAAACTTTTGATTCACAAACAAATTTTTAGACCTGCCATGTTGTATGCTGTGCCAATATGGACTAGTTGCTGCAATACCAGAAAGAAAGCACTTCAGAGGATTCAAAATAAAATTTTGAAAATGATTCTGAAGTTGCCTCCGTGGTATAGTACCAATGAACTTCATAGAATTTCTAATATTGAGACATTGCAACAAATGTCCAACAAAATAATTTCCAATTTTAGCCAAAAATCGTTGCAATCTTCTATTGCAACGATTAACTCCTTGTACCCTTAGTATAAAATAGATTAAGTTCAGTTTAAGTTGAAAACATTGTAATTCCTACATGGTTCAATTCAACCAGAGGAAAAATTCTAACTGCCAGAGGCATTTGAAATGTAATAATAATAACTAAAAAGTAACATAGCAAATAAGGATGATAGTGTTAAGAAAACGCGGAACGCCTAGTCTAAGAGATGGATGCATGTATTAGATAATTAGCAAATAAAATTAGTTAAAAAAATCGAGGAATCACGTCGCTATGCGCTGTATCGAAGTTGTTTGAGCTGGTCGTCATGGATTCTCTAAATGGTCGCTGTAAACATTATATCAGTACCGATCAACATAGCCTTATGGAAAAACGTTCCACAGGTACGAATCTACTGTGTCTTACATCACACGTTACAGACAGTACCCGAGCAGGAGCGACGACCTCGATACCAGAAATTGGTGTGATTTAGCCTTGCATAAGAGGTAAAATACCAAAATATAATACCAAAAACTTATATGCAGAATACTTGAGGCATACCATGCTTAGGTATTTCAATACCAAACGAATAATAATTGGTTATGCATTTGGTATTGAAATTCAATTTAATAACTGAGTTTGTTATGGATTAAGTATTCTGCATATTAGTTTTTGGTATTATTCCTCTGGTATTTTACCTCTTATGCAGGGCTATTTAATAACAGACAGGGAATCAATTTTTCTTGGATGCGCAAGTGAAACAAGTGACAAAAGAGAACCAACGACAAAGCTTTGTTTTTGTCGGAGATAATAATGACAAAGATCCGAAAATTTTTGTCAACAACCAAACAGAAGACAATTTTGTTGCTAACTTTTCATCCCGTTATTTTCCATTATCTCTACAGAAAATTTCGGTTTTATGCTATCATAGTTTCTGCTTTTATGGAAATATTCGAGAATCTAACTATGGTTACAGAATTACCGTCGTTTTCTTCGAAATATCAGAGTATGCAAGGCAAATGATTCTTGTCATATTATGTTCGGGTTCTGTTAAAGGCTTGTTGCGAGGTGCGTTTGTCAGTAACAAACTCTGTTGACGACAAAGGGTATGTTGTTAGGCGTTTCTCGAATTTCGATTCCCTGTAACAGAGTAAGGTATCAATAACAGAGTTAAGTATTATTTAGCCAATTTCTCCTGCTCGGGTATGCTTGCTTGTGATCAAACAGATGTAATTTATACGGATCTAACTGCAGCATTTGATAAGTTGAACCACAGCATTGCGATCGCCAAACTTGATAGATTGGGAATTGGAGGCAGCCTACTTGCATGGTTTGGTTCGTACCTTACTGAGCGCCAGATGACAGTTGCTCTAGGCGATTGTCGCTCGGAAAGCTTCTTTGCGATGTCTGGCATACCGCAGGGTAGCCATCTGGGACCGTTGATATTCCTTCTCTACTTCAACGACGTACATCTAGTTCTAAAAGGACCGCGATTATCATTTGCAGATGATCTTAAAATGTTTTTGCGCATCTGCTCAATAGCCGATTGTCACTTACTACAAGACCAGATCGATGCTTTCGCTCATTGGTGCGATCTAAATCGACTTGTAGTTAACCGGAAAAAATGCTCGATCATAACTTTTTCTCGGAAGAAACAATCGATTACCTTCAACTGCTGCCTGTTCGGAACGACTATTGAAAGAGTGCACTGTGTGAAAGATCTCGATGTTCTATTGGATTCCAAACTGACATACTCGGATCACATTTCATATGTTGTTGATCACGGTATACAGAAAACAAGGTAGGCTCGTTAGAAAAATGACACTTCGAATGTGACGCATATTTTATCGCCACATGTTGGAGTACAAAAGTAAGCATGCTGCGACCGTAAAGCATTGTCTCGGTCCAGCTTCTGCGAAGATAGCAGTGACGTCACATGTTTACATTCAAACTGAATGTTTACATACGTGATGAGCCTGCCTTGTTTTTTGTATGCCGTGGTTGTTGATAAAGCACCCAGGTCTCTTGGATTTGTGATCAAAGTGACAAAGACTTTCACAGACATCTACTGTTTCAAAACACTGACTGTATTGCTCTCTCGTGCGATCTACATTAGAATACTGCTCTGCGGTCTGGAGTCCAAACTATAATAATGGTGTCGAACGCATCGAATCCGTTCAACGTCGATTTATACGGTACGCACTCCGCAACCTTCCCTGGACTTCCCGAGAGCCGTTGCCAGCTGATCAGCTTAGAACCTCTGTGTATCCGAAGGGATGTATGCAGAGCATTAACCGTCGCCGATATTTTGCAAGGAAGAATAAATTGTGACACTCTTCTGCGACAAATAAACATCAACACACAACCCCGACAACTGCGGAGTAACTAATGCTAATGGGCCAAACACAATTGATATGATTGCATGCGTTTTGACAGTTTCCTCATGGAAAAACTGTCAAAATGCACGCAAACGTATCCATTGTGTTTGGCCCATAAGACTTCCTTTTCGTCGCATAAACTATGGAGTGTGTATTACATTCAAATGACATGTTTTACATTTCCGGTCAGTGAATTCATTCATTCAAATGGAGTGAAATGGAGCTTACACCTGGGATTTGAAACAGTGCGATAAACATTCTGCTTCGTACCAATAAATTTGGCATGATGGATTTTTAATGAAATTATTATTTTGTTGTTTAGCTTGAAAGTTGTGTCAATCGTAGTGCTGCTATTTTCAATTCTTTGCTGTCAAAATCAATACAATATGTAATTTAGAAATATAATTTTACATAATTTCCCTTCCAATGATTTAAATAATCAATTGACTGACATGGAAAAGTCTATTATATCTAACGCCTACATATGAAACCGTTCGACACAAACGAATCCCAACGGATAATAATGCCTCTCCACTGCTGACATTGTGGTGGGGCACCATCGAGCGAACCGCGAAACCGTACGGCTGCTGGATGTGGTTCGGAACCAGAGCGCGACGACGATTAGAGGTTTGGACCCTGAAAGCGGGACCCGCTGCTCCACGATGTGTGCGGACACCATTCCGGACAACGAGCGCGCGGTCACGGCACGCATTCCATTGTCGTCCTTTGCGGTTCGCTATTCACATTCTAGTGGGCTTCTAGTTTCAGCGAGTAAGTTAGACACCGCCGCCGCGCCGTTCGTTGCCCGTTGGATGGGGACATATTAGATCCAATGACGGCGGACTGACTGATGCCCTCGTTAGCATATTGTTCGCGTTGTACTGTGTGGTGCCGCTTTCGCGTGTGGGCGCGATGTGACTGAGTAGAAAACGATACGCGGGATGCACCGTGGGATATTGGCGAGACGGAACCAGGGCCAGACATTTGCAGTTGAAACTTAGTATTCATCCATTTTAATTGAAACATTTTTCATTTTCATGATTATTTTTAATCAACATTAGAAAAACGAATTTCGTGCAAGTTTTTTTGATATATGTTGCTTTTCTTTGATATAGAAAAAACATATGACAGTCTTTGGCATTGATGTTTGATTGTGTAATTGAAGAATTTTTATTCTGTACATTATTAAACTGATACAAAATTGTTTATCAGATCGCTTACTACAGGTAGACTTTCAGAATTTTAAGTCTGTTATTTACCTGTAAGAGTTGGTGTTCCTAACGCAGAATATTGGGCCCATATTTTATCACGTTTTTACTTCTGGCTTACCTGATTTACCATCAGGGTGTCAAGAATCGTTGATTGCAGATGACACGGGACAAACCGTCTTGTAACATTAGTACGGTTGTTAATCCACAAAATAAGTCACTACATTATGATCATTTGTCTAGAGATTTGTCTTCTTGGAATTCATGTTTTTCTGGTCTATTCAAATTGAATATTGAGTGCCACAATCTATCAAAACCGCACCCCAACTTATTTCCCAGAAAACAAATTTGGAGAACGATGCAACTGCAAAGTGCCTCAATAGAAGGAAACTTTGCCATATTCAGAATTTCCAATTCATTGCTACAGAATTTCGTTCACCTTTCTGAAGCGAAAATCAGTTGAGCAGCCATGTCCATGTTTGCTGTGGTTGTTTAAGGTACGTACGTACGTACGCTTCATTACCGTGGGAATGTTTGGATAAATAGAATTAAAAACTTTGTCGTCGCAGTCGCACCTTGAAGATGGCTTACTGAAGCATAGGAATCATTTATGGCTACAGCTTTCAGCTTACCCGAATTCAACCGGTTAAATGCTTGTTCTGCGTCATGATGGATTAAATTACTTTTCAGCGAAGAAATTTGCGTTTGCTGTTATGTTCCAATAATCCAACACTAACAAAAAGTACAGATTCACAGTTCAGATCCAGCGATGGAGTGAATTTTTGTATTTTGAGTCATGTACTTCTAAACTAACTTTTTCCACTTGCATCTAGACAGTTGATATTCAAGGTATGCGGAAAATTTCATCTTTCCACTTTAAAAACGGGAAAATACGAGAAGTATGCTGCCAAATTATTTCTGAAAAGTTGACATAAACGGTTGTTGATGAAACTCTGTAGAAGACAGCAAAGTTTGAATGAAACTTATCTCTTATTTCGCAAACTGACGGAAAACAGCTGTCTACATAGCAGAAATAATTGCGAAATACAGCGCACGCCAGCAGGTTCAAAGAGCACCATGCCAAGTGCACTTTGTGACACATTGTTCCTTCGTCATCCCATAATAGCTTCATAAATTAGAAAGTGTGCGGGTGGCAGTGACGTTCGTCACGAATGAAGCATTGTTCCCCTAAGTTTCCTATTAGGTGCTTGCTTCTTCATCTTCATCAGCACTACGCAAAATTACAGCGCAACAATGCTCCCATGAGTGCGAACCAGATGAGTGTAATATTTTTCCGTACACAACACTCGACATCAACCCCGACCCCTGAAGACCCCACCAAGCAGCACCAGGCTATCATCGATACATGCACGCACGTCGCACATGAGGCTGCTTCTCGAAGGCGGTACACTAACTGTGCTTGCACGCCACCATCATGCCCAAGACGATGGTCACATGATATCGTTCTCGGCGTCATCATTGCCGTCGTCCTTGCTACCATTGTCTCCGACGATCTGATATGGGCACGGGTGTTGCTGTACATAAATAACTTTATTTACTAATTTATCAAAGTGAGTCGGGGTGAACAGCTCCGTTCCATGGGTTGGTTGGTGGTGATGTATGACCTGAATTTGTACTTTCCTCACAAGTCCCAACACGACGATGAGTGCCGGTTATGTCGGAAAACGTTGTCCTGTGGCAAGGAAAATATAATTGTTCCTGTTTGTGGGTAGTTGTTAAGCTGAGTTCGTAGCGAGGCGTTTGCGATAATCAGTTTAAAACGACAAGCTTTTGAAGATTTGTTACGTGAAAGTGTACTTGTTAGAAAATCAGAAAACGAACATAATATTTAACCGTGCAGAAAATGCAGAGAGCTACCCTACGAAGAAATAAAAATAATTGAAAAAACAACTTCCCAGGAAAACTTCCCAGGAAGTTAGGAAAGCTTCCCCAAGAAGTTGGGAAAACTTCCCCAGGAAGTTGGGAAAACTTCCCCAGGAAGTTGGGAAAACTTCCCCAGGAAGTTGGGAAAACTTCCCCAGGAAGTTGGGAAAACTTCCCCAGGAAGTTGGGAAAACTTCCCCAGGAAGTTGGGAAAACTTCTCCAGGAAGTTGGGAAAACTTCTCCAGGAAGTTGGGAAAACTTCTCCAGGAAGTTGGGAAAACTTCCCCAGGAAGTTGGTAAAACTTCCCCAGGAAGTTGGGAAAACTTCCCAGGAAGCTGGGAAAACTTCCCCAGGAAGCTGGGAAAACTTCCCAGGAAAAAGGGAAAAGCTTCCCTAGGAAGATGGGAAAAGCTTCCCCAGGAAGCTGGGAAAAGTTCCCAGGAAGTTGCGAAAACTTCCCAGGAAGTTGGGAAAACTTCCCCAGGAAGTTGGGAAAACTTCCCCAGGAAGTTGCGAAAACTTCCCCAGAAAGTTGCGAAAACTTCCCCAGGAAGTTGGGAAAACTTCCCCAGGAAGTTGGGAAAACTTCCCCAGGAAGTTGGGAAAACTTCCCCAGGAAGCCGGGAAAACTTCCCCAGGAAGCTGGGAAAACTTCCCCAGGAAGTTGGGAAAACTTCCCCAGGAAGTTGGGAAAACTTCCCCAGGAAGTTGGGAAAACTTCCCCAGGAAGTTGGGAAAACTTCCCCAGGAAGTTGGGAAAACTTCCCCAGGAAGTTGGGAAAACTTCCCCAGGAAGTTGGGAAACTTCCCCAGGAAGTTGGGAAAACTTCCCCAGGAAGTTGGGAAAACTTCCCCAGGAAGTTGGGAAAACTTCCCCAGGAAGTTGGGAAAACTTCCCCAGGAAGTTGGGAAAACTTCCCCAGGAAGTTGGGAAAACTTCCCCAGGAAGTTGGGAAAACTTCCACCAGAAGTTGGGAAAACTTCCCCCGGAAGTTGGGAAAACTTCCCCAGGAAGTTGGGAAAACTTCCCCAGGAAGTTGGGAAAACTTTCCCAGGAAGTTGGGAAAACTTCCCCAGGAAGTTGGGAAAACTTCCCAGGAAGTTGGGAAAACTTCCCCAGGAAGTTGGGAAAACTTCCCCAGGAAGTTGGGAAAACTTCCCCAGGAAGTTGGGAAAACTTCCCCAGGAAGTTGGGAAAACTTCCCCAGGAAGTTGGGAAAACTTCCCCAGGAAGTTGGGAAAACTTCCCCAGGAAGTTGGGAAAACTTCCCCAGGAAGTTGGGAAAACTTCCCCAGGAAGTTGGGAAAACTTCCCCAGGAAGTTGGGAAAACTTCCCCAGGAAGTTGGGAAAACTTCCCCAGGAAGTTGGGAAACCTTCCCAGGAAGTTGGGAAAACTTCCCCAGGAAGTTGGGAAAACTTCCCCAGGAAGTTGGGAAAACTTCCCAGGAAGTTGAGAAAACTTCCCCAGGAAGTTGGGAAAACTTCCCCAGGAAGTTGGGAAAACTTCCCCAGGAAGTTGGGAAAACTTCCCAAGGAAGTTGGGAAAACTTCCCCAGGAAGTTGGGAAAACTTCCCCAGGAAGTTGGGAAAACTTCCCCAGGAAGTTGGGGAAACTTCCCCAGGAAGTTGGGAAAACTTCCCCAGGAAGTTGGGAAAACTTCCCCAGGAAGTTGGGAAAACTTCCCCAGGAAGTTGGGAAAACTTCCCCAGGAAGTTGGGAAAACTTCCCCAGGAAGTTGGGAAAACTTCCCCAGGAAGTTGGGAAAACTTCCCCAGGAAGTTGGGAAAACTTCCCCGGGAGTTGGGAAAACTTCCCCAGGAAGTTGGGAAAACTTCACCCGGAAGTTGGGAAAACTTCCCCCGGAAGTTGGGAAAACTTCCCTAGGAAGTTGGGAAAACTTCCCCAGGAAGTTGGGAAAACTTCCCCAGGAAGTTGGGAAAACTTCCCCAGGAAGTTGGGAAAACTTCCCCAGGAAGTTGGGAAAACTTCCCCAGGAAGTTGGGAAAACTTCCACAGGAAGTTAGGAAAACTTCCCCAGGAAGTTGGGAAAACTTCCCCAGGAAGTTGGGAAAACTTCCCCAGGAAGTTGGGAAAACTTCCCCAGGAAGTTGGGAAAACTTCCCCAGGAAGTTGGGAAAACTTCCCCAGGAAGTTGGGAAAACTTCCGAAGGAAGTGGTGAAGACTTCCACTTTCTCATCAAACAAAAATCTCAGAAGAAAATAGAAAAATTGTGTTGCATAATTTCTTCTAAGTTCTTCCAGCGAAACTCATGCGACCCAATCAATACAAATGCGACTAAATTGCTAGATGATGAGATTCCTAAGAGCGGCATCTGAAATCTGAAATCCAATCTCGACCAATTTTGATGAGCCATGATTGCTTATCTTCAAGGAAGCATTCTGTGTTTGCGCGGAGAAAGTCCATTCTCGGATAGCAAACGAGAACGAAGCTGAAGACAAAGCTGGTGACGAGACGATGATAAGTAATCACAATTCGAGTGAGTGTTGCTCGTAAATAATTCATTCCCTCCGAGTCAACGGTCGGTTGTTAGTCGGTCGTCGTTCGAAGTCAATTGACACCCTCTGTCGGCATCTCCCGTCCGGCTCGGTTCGGTCCAGATCATAGCACTCGGACAGGGTAATCCAATTAGAGAGTGGAATTAGTTCGGTAACTAATTCGCAACTTAGTTCGGTGTCCTACGGTAGCGCACAACAACCGGAGCGCCCAATTTCCGGACGACAGTTGCACCCGAGAAGTATGCAATTACCTACGTGCGACATGGAGCATCTATTGCCAGGAAAATTCCTAAATATCCAATTCAGTGAGAACTCTATTTGGGAGGTTCACTGTACAGTAAAGTGCTCGGAAGCTTTCAGGTGTTCTTCTTCTTCTTCATTGGCATTACATCCCCCACTGGGACATTGCCGCCTCGCAGCTTAGTGTTCATTAAGCACTTCCACAGTTATTAACTGCGAGGTTTCTAAGCCAAGTTACCATTTCTGCATTCGTATATCATGAGGCTAACACGATGATACTTTTATGCCCAGGGAAGTCGAGACAATTTCCAATCCGAAAATTGTCTAGACCGGCACCGGGAATCGAACCCAGCCACCCTCAGCATGGTCTTGCTTTGTAGTCGTGCATCTTACCGCACGGCTAAGGAGGGCCCCTAAAGCTTTCAGGTGTGGTCCCATGAATAAATCAACGATGAGCTTGATTACATTCGAGTCGAACCAAGGGTGACGGACGGGAAACAGGCGCGGAGTGTGAAAATTAACTTCAATTCAGTTCCGTCATCCGCCTCACTTCCGAACTCCATTTTCAGCATCGCAAAGCTTCGGGCATACAGGCATGGTTTGGATATCTTTCGTTCCGCACCTAATTTCCATCTCGTTTTTTTCCTGGAACGGTCGGGGCTTTTCGACCTTTTCGCCGGCGCACCACGTGTTGTGGGAGAACATTAAATTTTATGATAATTCCCTCTTCCCATTAGTATTCACCGGAAAAACAGTATCCACCACTTTCCAGCAACGACAAGCCGCGTATCGTGGAATGTGTTTTTTTTCTCTCTTGCTGACGTGGTTCTCACCCACCTACCGCCACTTCACCGATGATGGGGGAGCCTTATTTGGCCAATTTGGCCGGATGATTTATGCTGGCATGCCCGGAGCAAAAAAAATGAAACTTGCGGCGGAAATATAAACGTTCCATAATGAGAAAAATGTTTTTAGCAACTTGTTCTGCATTCATATTGGGATGCATATTCAAATGATCGCTTCATTAAATATTTTTCTGAAAATGCCGAACCTTTGTCAGTTTTTATTCGGAACTAGCAGACCCGACGAACTTCGTTTCGCCTACAATTCATTTATTCTCTGATAAGTTCTGATAAGAAATTTCTGGTTCTTTATTTGGGAGCCTCCTTTTCTAGAAGGGAAGGGGTTTCAAACCACCACAGAAATATTACATTTGCTTGATTAATTCTCGAGTTATGCAGAAATGTGTGTATGGGAGCCCTCCCTTCTAGAACGGTGCTGGGTCTCAAACCATTTTAAGAACCCCAAAAACACTTGACGAAAAAAAGTGTTAAAGATTCTTTAAAAACATTTTCGCAATTTTAGCTAATAAAATCCTTAGTTTTCGCGTCGGTCCTGGCTTGACCAAACTTTCCCGGACGAATGGCGGCTTAGTCTCGTCATTTCCATACCGAAGAAAAGTGTCTCCTGCCGAGATGCCTCTAAATACCGGTAAATCTCCCTGACCTCCTGCGTCTCCAAGGTGGTCGAGAGGTTGGTGAATCGCCTTTGGCCTTTGTCCGAAACTTCCTCATGGGACGTTCTTTCCAAGCCCTTATTAGTTCTATCCAAGCCCTACCAGGACGAAACAGTGCCCAAAGGGTCGGTCCTGGCGGTCAATCGTCGTCGTCGGAGGTACACCCGGACGCTCGTTCCCGACGAAACTTCAGAAAGGAATCCGGAGGGATTCATGGAGGAAATTCCGGAGGAATTCTTGGCGCAACTTCCGGAGGGATTCCGAAGGAGGAATTGCGAAGTAATTCCTGGCAGAGCTTCCAGAAAAACTCCTGGCGGATCTTCTGGAGGATTTCTAAGCGGAACTTCAGAAGAAATTTTTGACGGAACTTCCGGAAAGATTCTTGGCGCATCTTCCGGAGGGATTTGTGAAGGATCTTCCGGAGGGATTCATGGAGAAACTTCCGGAGGGATTTGTGAAGGATCTTCCGGAGGGATTCATGGAGAAACTTCCGGAGGGATTCTTGGCGGAACTTCCAGAGGAATTCTTGGCGAAATTTTCGGAAGAATTCCTGGTGGAAATTTCAGAGAAACTCCTGGTGGATATTCTGGATAAATTTCAAGCGGAGCTTCAGAAGGAAATCCTGGCGGAAACTTTGGAGAAACTCTTGGCGGAACTTCCAGAGGAATGCCTGGAGGAATTTTCGAAGTAATTCCTGACGGAACTTCCAGAGAAATTCCTGGCGGATATTCCGGAGGAATTCCTAGCATGTAGTTCCGCATGATGGCGTGAAGGAAATCTTGACGGAATTTCCGGAGGGATTCCTGGCGGAACTTTTGGAGGGATTCTTGGCTGAACTTCTTGATAGATTCGTGGAGGATCTTCGGGCGAGATTCGTGGAGGAACTTCCGGAGGGATTCCTAGAGGACCTTCCGTTAAAATGCCTGGCGGAATTTCCGCAGTAACTCCTGGCAGAACTTCCAAAGAAAGTCCTGGTTGACCTTTCAGAGGAACTCCTAGCGAAATTTCAGAAGGAAATCCTTACGGAAATTTTGGAGGAATTCCTGGCGGAACTTTTAAAGGGATTCCTGTCGGAACTACACATGGAAATCCTTGAGGAACTTCCGAAGGGATTCTTGGTGCAACTTCCGGAGGGAGTTCTGGAGAAACTTCCGGTGGAAATCCTGGTGGAACTTCCGGAGTAATTCCAAAAGGAACTTTCAGAGAAATTCCTGGAAACTTCTGGAGGGATTTTTGGCGGAACTTCCAGAAAAACTCCTAGCGGATCTTTCGGAGGAGTTCCTGGCGGAACTTCAGAAGGAAATCCTGAAGTTTCTGAGGGATTCCTGGAGGAACTTCCTGAGCGATTCTTGGCAAAATTTCTGGAGAATCTTCTGGAGGGATTCTTGGTGGAGCTTCCGGATGGATTCCTGGAGGATCTTCAGGAGAGATTCATGAAGAAACTTCTAGAGGTATTCCTAACGCAACTTCCGAGGAGATTTATGGCGGAACTTCCTGAGGGATTCTTGGAGGAGCTCCCGGAGAGATTTTTGGAGGATCTTCCGGAGGGATTCATGGAGGAACTTCCGAATGATTCTTGGCGGAACTTCCAGAAGGATTCTTGGAGAAACTTCCAGAGGAATTCCTGGCGAAACTTCAGAAGAAAATCCTGACGGAATTTCCGGAGGGATTCCTGGCGCAACTTCCGGAGAGATTCCTGGCGGAACTTTTAACGGAACTTCAAGAGAAATTTATGACGGAATTAATTCCTGGTGGATCTTCTAGAGGAATTTCTAGCGGAACCTCAAAAGGAAATCGTGACGGAACTTTCGGAGGGATTCTTCGCGTATCTTCCGAAGAAATTCCTGGTGGAACTTCAAAAGGAAATCTTGACACAATTTCCGGAGGGGTTCTTGGTGGAATTTCCGGAGGAATTCCTGGAGGAACTTCCGGAAAAATTCCTGACTGAACTTTCTAAGTAATTCCTGACGGAATTTCCAGAGAAACTCTTGGTGGTTATTCCGGAAGAATTCCTAGCGTGTAGTTCCGCGTGAAGGCGTGAAGGGAATCCTAACTGAACTTCCGGGGGATTCTTGGCGGAACTTCCTGAGGGATTCGTTGCGGAACTTCCAGATAGATTACTTGAAGATCTTCCGGAGTGATTCGTGGTGGAACTTCCGGAGGATTCTTGGCACAACTTCCGGAGGGATTCCTAGAGGAACTTCCGGTGGAATACCTGGCGGAATTCCCGGAGTAACCCCTGGCGGAACTTCCAGAGAAACTTCTGGCAGATCTTCTGGGGGAATTCCTAGCGGAACTTCAGAAGAAATTCTTGATGGAGCTTCCCGAGGGATTCTTGGAACTCACGGAAGGATTTCTGGAGGAACTTCCGAAGGAATGTCTAGCGGAATTTCTGGAGTAATTCCTGGCAGAACTTCCAGAGAAACCCCTGGCGGATCTTTTGGAGGATTTTCTAGCGGAACTTCAGAAGGAAATCCTTAAGGAACTTTCGGAGGGATTCTTGGCGAATCGTCCGGAGAAATTTCTGGCGGAATTTGAGAAGGTAATCCTGGCGAAATTTCCGGAGGAATTCTTGGCGGAGCTTCCGAAGGGATTCCTAGCGGAACTTCCAGAGAGATTTTTGGAGGATCTTCGGGAGAGATTCGTGAAGGAACTTCCGGAGGGATTCTTGGCGTAACTTCCGGATTCCTAGAGGAACTTCCGGTGGAATTCCTGGCGGTATTTCCAAAGAAACTCCTGACGAACCTTCCTAAGGAACTCCTATCAAAACTTCAGAAGGAAATCCTGACGGAACTTTTGGAGGCATTCTTGGTGCAACTTCTGATGGTATTCCTGGCGAAACTTCAGAAGGATATCCTTAAGGACCTTCCGAAGGGATTCTTGGCGCAATTCCGAAGGGAGTCTTACAGAAACTTCCGGTGGAAATCCTGGTGGAATTTCCGGAGTAATTCCAAAAGGAACTTCCAGAAAAATTCCTGGAAACTTCTGGAGGGATTTGCGGCAGAACTTACAGAAAAACTCCTAGCGGATCTTTCGGAGGAGTTCCTGGTGGAACCTCAGAAGGAAATCTGAATGTTTCGGAGAAATTCCTGGAGGAACTTCTCGAGGGATTCTTGGCGGAACTTCTGGAGGGATTCTTCGCAGAACTTTCAGAGGGATTCCTGGAGGACTTCCGGAGGATTTCCTGGCAAAACTTAAGAAGAAAATGCTGACGAAATTTCCGGAGGGGTTCTTGGCGCAACTTCCGGAGGGATTCCTGGCCTATCTTCTGAAGGAATTCCTAACGGAATTTCTAGCGGAACTTCAGGATTTTCTAGCGGAACTTCAGAAGGAAATCCTTAAGGAACTTCCGGAGCGATTCTTGGCGAATCGCCAGGAGAAATTTCTGGCGGAATTTGAGAAGGTAATCCTGGCGAAATTTCCGGAGGGGTTCTTGGCGGAACTTCCGAAGAGATTTTTGGCGGAACTTCCAGATAGATTCCTGGAGGATCTTCCGAAGAGATTCGTGGAGGAACTTCCGGAGGAATTCGTAGTGCAACTTCCGAAGGGATTCCCAGAGGAACTTCCGGTGGAATTCCAGGCGGAATTTCCGGAGTAACTCCTGGCGGACCCATCAGAAGAACTCCTAGCGAAACTTCAGAAGGAAATCCTGACGGAACTTTTGGAGGGATTCATGGCGGAA
Organism: Armigeres subalbatus; assembly: GCF_024139115.2. Taxonomy (NCBI): domain Eukaryota; kingdom Metazoa; phylum Arthropoda; class Insecta; order Diptera; family Culicidae; genus Armigeres; species Armigeres subalbatus. The sequence goes on along the minus strand of NC_085139.1, from coordinate 254,350,731 downwards.
CTTCTGATGGTATTCCTGGCGAAACATCAGAAGGATATCCTTAAGGAACTTCCGAAGGGTTTCTTGGCGCAATTCCGAAGGGAGTCCTACAGAAACTTCCGGTGGAAATCCTGGTGGAACTTCCGGAGTAATTCCAAAAGGAACTTCCAGAAAAATTCCTGGAAACTTCTGGAGGGATTTGCGGCAGAACTTCCAGAAAAACTCCTAGCGGATCTTTCGGAGGAGTTCCTGGCGGAACCTCAGAAGGAAATCTGGAACTTTCGGTGGAATTCCTGGAGGAACTTCTCGAGGGATTCTTGGCGGAACTTCTAGAGGGATTCATGGAGGAACTTCCAGAGGGATTCTTGTAGGACTTCCGTCCGGAGGAATTCGTGGAAAAACTTCAGAAGAAAATGTTGATGGAATTTCCGGAGGGATTCTTGGCGCAACTCCCGGAGGGATTCCTGGCCTATCTTCTGGAGGAATTCCTAACGGAAAGAACGAATTTATGACGGAACTATTGGAGGGATTCTTGGCGTAACTGCCGGGGTGATTTATGGTGGAACTTTCGAAGCAATTCCTAGCGGAATTTTCGGAGTAATTCCTGGCCGATCTTCTGTAGGAATTTCTAGCGAAATTTCAAAAGGAATTCCTGACGGAACTTCCTGAGAAATACCTGGAGGATATTCCGGAGGAATTCCTAGCGTGAAGTTCTGCGTGAAGGGGTGAAGGAAATTCTGACGTAACTTCCGGAGGGATTCTTGGCGAAACTTCCGGAAGGATTCTTGGCGAAACTTCCTGATAGATTATTGGAGAATCTTTCGGAGAGATTCGTGGAGGAACCTCTGGAGGGATTCCTAGAGGAACTTGCAGTGGAATTCCTGGCGGAATTTCCGGAGTAACTCCTGGCGGAATTTCCAAAGAGATTCCTGGCGGACCTTCCAGAGGAACTCCTAGCGAAACTTCAGAAGGAAATCCTGACGGAACTTTTGGAGGGTTACTTGGCGAAACTTCCTAAGGGATTCCTGGCGGAACTTCAGAAGGAAATCCTTAAGGAACGTCCGAAGGGATTCTTGGCGCAACTTTCGGAGGGATTTGTGGAGGATCTTCCGGATTCTTGGTGATACTTCAGAAGAAAATCCTGACGGAATTCCTGGCGGAACTTCTGGAGGAATTCCGAACGGAACTTCAGAAGGAATTCTTGACGAAACTATGGGAGGGATTCTTGGTGAAATCTCCAGAGGGATTCATATAGGAACTTCTGGAGGGATGCCGGCGGAATTTCAGGAGGGATTCTTGGTGGAACTTCCACAGGGGTTCTTGGAGGAGCTTCGGGAAGGATTTCTGGAGGAACTTCCGGAGGGATTTCTGGAGGATCGTCCTAGCGGAATTTCCGGAGTATTTCCTGGCGGATCTTCTGGAGGAACTTGTAGCGGAACTTTAGAAGGAAATCCTGACGGAGCTTTCGGAGGGATTTTTGGCGTAACTTCCGGAGGGATTCCTGGAGGAACTTCCCGAAAAATTCTTGATTGAATTTTTGAAGTAATTCCTGACGGAAATTCCAGAGAAACTCCTGGTGGACCTTCCAGATCTTCTGGAGGAATTTCTAGCGAAACTTCAGAGGTTATCTTTACGCAACTTTTAGAGAGATTCTTGGTGGAACTTACGAAAGAATTCCTGGCAGATTTTAAAAAGGAAAACCTGATGAAACTTTCGGATCGATTCTTGGCGGATCTGGATAAATATCTGGCGGATCTTCCGGTGAAACTCCTAGCGGAACTTCAGAACGAAATTCCGACTGAACTTCCGGAGGGGTTTTGGCGGAACTTCCAGAGAAACTCCTAGCGGATCTTCCGGAGGAATTCCCGAGGGGAATCCTGAACTTCTGGAGGGATTCCTGGAGGATCTTTTGGAGGGATTTATGGAGGAACTTCCGGAGAGCTTCTTGGTGCAGCTTTCGGAGAGATTTCTGGATGATCTTCCGGAAGAATTCCTTGCGGACCTTCAGAAGTAAATACTGACGGGACTTTTGAAGGGATTCTTGGCGGAACTTCCAAAGGGATACCTGGTGGAATTTCCGGAGGGATTTCTGGTGGAACTTCAGACAAATATTCCGGGGGGATTCTTGGCGGAATTTATCGAGAGAATCTTGGCGGAGCTTCCGGAGGGATTCATGGAGGAACTTCCGGAGAGAATCCTGGAGGATCTTCGGAAGAGATTCGTGGAGGAACTTCCGGAGGGATTCTTGGCACAACTTCCGGAGGGATTCCTAGAGGATCTTCCAGTGGAATTCCTGGCGGAATTTCCGGAGTAACTCCTGGCAGAATTTCCAAAGAGACTCCTGGCGGACCTTTCAGAAGAACTCCTAGCGAAACTTCAGAAGGACATCCTGACGGAACTTTTGGAGGGTTACTTGGCGAAACTTCCGAAGGGATTCCTGGCGGAACTTCAGAAGGAAATCCTTAAAGAACTTCCGAAGGGATTCTTGGCGCAACATTCGAAGGGATTCTTGGCGCAACTTTCGAAGGGATTTTTGGATGATCTTCAGGATTCCTGAAGATATTTCAGAAGAAAATCCTGACAGAATTCCTGGCGGAACTTCTGGAGAAATTCCGAACGGAACTTCAGAAGTAATTCTTGAAGAAACTATAGGAGGGATTCTTGGCGGAACTTCCAGTGGGATTCATGGAGGAACTTCCGGAGGGATGCCTGACGGAATTTCAGGAGGAATTCTTGGCGGAATTCCGCAGGGGTTTTTGGCGGAGCTTCGGGAAGGATTTCTGGAGGAACTTTCGGAGGGATTCATGGAGCAACTTCCGGAGGGATTTCTAGGGGAACTTCCGAAGGAATTCCTAGCGGAATTTTCGGAGTATTTCCTGGCGGATCTTTTGGAGGAATTTCTAGCGGAACTTCAGAAGGAAATCCAGACGGAGCTTTCGGAGGGATTCCTGGAGGAACTTCCCGAAAAATTCCTGATTGAATTTTTGAAGTAATTCCTGACGGAAATTCCAGAGAAACTCCTGGTGGACCTTCCAGATCTTCTGGAGAAATTTCTAGCGAAACTTCAGAGGATATCCTTAAGGAACTTTTGGAGAGATTCTTGGGGGAACTTCCGAAAAGATTCTTGGCGGATCTTCAGAAGGAAATCCTGATGAAACTTTCGGAGTGATTCTTCGCGGATGTGCCGGAGGATTTCCTGATGAAATTCGGATGGAACTTCCGGAGGGTTTTTGGCACAACTTCTAGAGAAACTCCTAGCGGATATTCTGGAGGAATTTCAGAGGGTAATCCTGAACTTCTGGAGGGATTGCTGGAGGAAAGGGATTCTTGGCGGAACTTCCAAAGGGATACCTGGAGGAACTTCCGGAGGAATTTCTGGTGGAACTTCAGACGAAATTTCCGGGGGGTTTCTTGACGGAATTTCCTGAGGGATTCTTGGCGGAGCTTTCGGAGGGATTCATGGAGGTACTTCCGGAGGGATTTTGACGCAACTTCCAAGGGGATTCCTGGCGGAACTTCCAGAGAAACTCTTGCCGGATCTACTGGAGGAATTCATAGCGGAACTTCAGAAGGAATTCCTGACGGATCTTTCGAAGGGATTCTTGGCGGAACTTCCAGAGGGATTCCTGGAGGAACTTTTAGAGGGATTCCTGAAGGATCTTCCGTAGGGATTTTTGGAGGAAGGCCCGAAAGGATTCTTGGCGCAATTTCCGAGGGATTCCTGGAGGAACTTGCGGAGGAATTCCAGGCAAAATTTTCGGAGGAATTCCTAGCAACGATTCCAGAGAAACTTTTGGCGGATTTTCTGGAAGAGTTTCTAGCGGATCTTCAGAAGGAAATCCTGACGCAAATTTCGGAGAAATTCTTGGCGGAGTTTTCAGAGAGATTCCTGGAGGAACTTTCGGAGGGATTCCTGATGGAATTTCCGGATTGATTCGTGGTGGAACTTCCGGAGGAATTTTTGGTGGAACTTCCGGAGGGATTCCTAGAGGATCGTCTACAGGAATTCCAGGCGGAATTTATGGAGTAATTCCTGACAGAACTTAAAAAACTCCTGCTGAATCTTCTGGAGGAATTCCTATCGGAACTTCAGTAGGAAACACTGACGGAGCTTTCGGAGGGATTCTTGGCAGAACTTCCGGAGGGTTCCTGGAGAATCTTCCGGAGAGATTGGTGGAGGAACTTCCGAAGAGATTTTTGACGCAACTTCAGGAGGGATTCCTAGAGGAGCGTCGAATTCCTGGTGAAATTTCCGGAGTAACTCCTAGCGGAACTTCCAGAGAAACTCCTGTCGGATTTTCCAGGGGAACTCCTAGCGAAACTTCGGAAGAAAATCCTTAAGGAACTTCCGGAGGAATTCTTGGTGGAACTTCCTGAGGGATTCATGGTGGATCTTTCGGAGGAATTTCTAGCAGAACGTCAGAAGGAAATCCAGACGAATTTTTCGGATGGATTCTTGGTGATACTTCCGGAGCGATTTCTGGAGGAGCTTCCTGAGGAATTTCTGGCGGATCTTCCGGAAGAATAACTGTCGGAACTTCCACAGAAATTCCTGACGGAACTTCCGGAGGGTTTCTTGGCGAAAGTTCCACATAAACCCATGACCGTTCTTCCAGAGGAACTCCTGGCGGAAATTCGGAAGAAAATCCTTAAGGAACTTCCGGAGGAATTCTCGGCGGGACTTCTGAAGAGTCTCCAGGATAATCTTTTGGTTAGATTTCTGGAAGAACTTCTAAAGGGATTCTTGGCGAACTTCCAGAGAGACTCCTGGCGCGAAGCATCTCATGAATGCGAGCGTCCCACCACGCAGAATTGTGATCATTATGATCCACAATAACGTCATTCTTCTTGCGGGCGTCTCACCAACGCAAAAGAAGACTTTCATGAATACGAGCGTCCCAAAACGCAGGATTGTGATCATTACGATTCACAGTAACACCATTCTTCTTGCGGGCGTCCCACCAATGCAGAGGAAGAATCTTATGAATACAGGCGTCCTACCACGCAAAATTGTGGTCATTCCACAATAACACTATTCTACTTGCGGGCGTCCCACAAACGCAGAGGAAAAACCTCACGAATACGAGCGTTCCACCATGCAGAATTGTGTTCATTACGATTGCCAATTACACCATTTTTCTTGCGGGCGTCCTACCAACGCAGAGAAATACCTCACGAATGCAAGCGTTCCACATCGCAAAATTATCAGATCTACAATAACACTCTACTTCTTGTGGCCGACCCACCAACACAGAAACACTTGTATGCTATTCACGCAGAATTGTGATCCATTTACTGTACTGTGGTTCAGGATACAGATTTACGCGGAAAGATGCATTTTACGCCAAAACTATTTTTTATTAAGAAAAAAAAAGTTCTTCTACAAAGCTGCTCGGAATAGTAAGGCTATTATTTTGGTGTTATCAAAGAAACAAGTTTTTTTTTGCTGAATAGGGACATGCAATGTTCTACAAAGTTGTAGCGCAGCTTATTACAATAAATTTGTCTAAAAAAAGCTTTTTCTGTGGCTCTTACTGAGAAACTGATTTGATTTCGTTTCCAATACTACAATAATTATGGATGCCGGAATTTTCCGTTGGGTGGATTTATTTGCCGCCTTCATTCCAAAGGTATTTATTGAGTGAATTCTATTTTATTATGGGACGTTATTTAACCCGTCGAAAATAGCAAGACAAGCAAAATGCGTGGTTTTTCGTTCAACGGGACGCTACTTTCTGGTTCCTGGAAGCTTCCAGGCATTTAATCGAGAGAATTGTTTTTTTTACTTCGTTCAAATCAGTGCAACGATACAGAACGTAGGCACACAAGTGAATCTGTATAAATTAATTGTTAATGGCAGGATAAAAGGTTTACCGTAGGTCGCGGAAATTGACAGTAACCGGTGTGGATGGCACCCAGAAACAAATAAAACGGGCTGCAAAATTGATGACGGTTTTTATCGCGTCGAGAAGTGAACATAAGGCTTTTATCGATTATGGTCAACAATAACTGGGTTATTCAAGGAATGAAAGCTTTTGACGTAGATGCACAGACGATGTTTTGCATTTACGACAAAAATTAAAGCCAGGGAGGGATGTTCATCAAGTTTTGAAATCTTGGCTAACAAAAACAATGCTTGTTCAATTCTGATGTCGTATGCTTGGCTAATCATTTTATTCTCGCAATTAGTTCCCAAATGTAAGAATTTATAACTGATGGAAATTCATCAATGAATGATTCACCCTAATGGCTCCCCAGGGAAAACCGAAAGCCCCAGGGGACGAAAACTTCCTAACAAATAATATTGCTAACCACAAAGATCCAAAAGACATGTGCTAGAGGGGTCGGATGTTGATATAACATCGGAATGATTTCAAAAGAATTTCATGCTAACGTACTACCGGCGGGAGGATTGGATCCCCAATCCTCCCCCGCACCGAGCCGACTTTCACTGTTAGGGCGTAGAAAGCGCAGAAAATACGACCCTCGTCGTCAGCGTCGCTCTATGACGTTCTTCTGGAACAGGAAATGGCCTCCGAATAGAGCCACTACTGCTGCTAAGAGGAAAGAATATCACCGAATCGAATGGGCGAATTCAGATTATGTAGATGTGGCAGGAGGCCGCATGTCAAAATAGTGTAGCAGGAGAGTTTACGACTGCCGGCTGTCAGCCCCAGAACAGACAGATAGACAGATACAGAAGCCGGTTGGTCGGTCCATCAGGTCGGACGGAAGGGACCAGATGGACCCGAAGCTAATAAATGTTCCCTCGAGTGCGGCTGCTGCTGCTGGTGGTGCGTGGAATCGTCTTGCCGTGAGGAGAAGGATGAATGGCGAAATTGATTGGATCCGGTCTCGGTCATGTGTTGCGTTGTCGTCGGAGTTGTTAGAGAACCTACATCACGAAGGGAATCGTGGAAGGAGGGAATTATAATGCGATTAGATCGGATGTAAAGTTCTTTGCCGTTCCTTTCTTCTGAATGGCTCGATTATGATAGGCTGATGGATGCTCGGGAATGGCATGTACCGGGAAACAGAATGAGCAATATTTTCTAGCGTTCATAATTTTCTTGATTGATTAGCGATGTAGATTCCCTAATTGTGCTTTTACATCAGACAATCGTAAATGATTGGTTAATTGAGATTGGCATCCTTGAGATCTAGGTCATTTTTAATTCGGAAAATATTGTCTTTAAACCTCGAATGACTTTCGATAAAGCTTCGATCAAAGCGAAGGGTTTTTGTTTGAAAACTTCCCATATTTCTCACATGACCAAAATTTTCCCATAGATTGGATACGAATGGACATTTTTATATTTAACATGGTACTTCGTTACAAACTAATTCTCCGTGCTTTTAATCAAGATCTCACAGTTCAAAATTTAAGGCTTCAGAGGTCTGTTCATATATCCGAGAGACATCTGAAAACGCCAAGGATAGTTTGAAGAATGTTTTCGAAAGCTATTCCAAAAATGTCTTCCAAAAATTCTTCAAAATTTAAGTGGAATAAATCCGGAAATTCCTTCGCAACTTCCTCCAGAAACTTCCCCTAAAGATTTTCCAGGAATCCGGTATCCTGAACGGATTTGTCCTTAATTCCTGAAAGGATTTTACTTGGAATCCTGAACGAATTCCACTCGGAGTTTTGAACGGATTTCACTCGGAATCCTGAACGGATTCCACTTGCAAATCCTGAACGGATTCCACTTGCAATCCTGAACGGATTCCTCTCAGAATCCTCAACGGATTCCACTTGCAAATCCTGAACGGATTCCACTTGCAATCCTGAACGGATTCCTCTCAGAATCCTCAACGAATTCCACTCGGAATCCTCAACGGATATGATATACGAATGCAAAAATGGTAACCTGGCTTAGAAACCTCGCAGTTAATAACTGTGGAAGTGCTTAATGAACACTAAGCTGCGAGGCTGCTCTGTCCCAGTGTGGGGGTGTAATGCCAATAAGAAGAAGATGATGGTTCATATTAATGACAATTCTATTTTTGCTGATGAGCAATTTGGTTTTCGCCATGGGCATTCAACCACTCATCAGTTATTAAGAGTTACGAATTTAATTCGGCTCAACACATCTGAAGGATATTCGACTTGATACAGACAAAGCATAATTGACAGTGTTTGACATAAAGGTTTGATTGTAACATTGATGAAATTTAATTTCCCTTTGTACATTATTAAACTGATCCAAAATTATTTATCAGATCGCTCACTGCAGGTAAACTATCAGAATTCTAAATCTGATAGATTATCTGTAAGAGCTGGTGTTTCCCAAGGCAGTATACTGGGGCCCATATTGTATAAAATTTTTAATTCTGACTTACCTGATTTACCACCAGGGTGTCAAAAATATTTGTTTGCAGATGACACGGGCCTCTCAGCCAATGGGCGAAGCCTTCGTGTCATTTGTAGTAGATTGCAAAAAAGTTTAGATATTTTCTCCATTTACTTAAAAAAATGGAAAATTACCCCGAATGCTTCCAAAACTCAGCTTATAATTTCTCCGCAGTGATGCAAATTTAGTTTTTGATCCAAAAGAATGTAGGTACATGTAAAATTTTAGGGAAATAAAAAATTACAAAATGGAAACCTCGAAAAAAATCATGATTTCACAGATATGTTCTTCAAAACATCCGAAATAAATAGTAGAACCAAATCAATGCAAAGTGGCATAAATATTTAATCCCTCTCGTGCTTTATAGGCATAATAAGGTAAGTATCGGACGGCACAAAAGTCTAACGTTTTGATCAATGGCAGTAAAGGGGAGTTTTCATTCCATCGACATAATAATCCGAACGGATTCCACTTGCAATCCTGAACGGATTCCACTTGCAATCCTGAACGGATTCTTCTCAGAATCCTCAACGGATTCCACTCGGAATCCTCAACGAATTCCACTCGGAATCCTCAACGGATTCCACTCGGAATCCTCAACGAATTCCACTCGGAATCCTCAACGGATTCCACTCGGAATCCTCAACGGATTCCACTCGGAATCCTCAACGAATTCCACTCGGAATCCTAAACGAATTCCACTCGGAATCCTAAACGAATTCCATTCGGAATCCTGACCGTGTTCCACTCGGATTCTTGAACGGGTTACACTCGTAATCCTGAAATGATTCCACACGGAATCCTGAACGGATTCCACTCGGATTCCTGAATAAATTTCACTCGGAATCCTCAACGGATTCCACTCGGAATCCTCAACGGATTCCACTCGGAATCCTCAACGGATTCCACTCGGAATCCTCAACGGATTCCACTCGGAATCCTCAACGGATTCCACTCGGAATCCTCAACGGATTCCACTCGGAATCCTCAACGGATTCCACTCGGAATCCTCAACGGATTCCACTCAGAATCCTCAACGGATTCCACTTGGAATCCTCAACGGATTCCACTTGGAATCCTCAACGGATTCCACTTGGAATCCTCAACGGATTCCACTTGGAATCCTCAACGGATTCCACTCGGAATCCTCAACGGATTCCACTCGGAATCCTCAACGGATTCCACTCGGAATCCTCAACGGATTCCACTCGGAATCCTCAACGGATTCCACTCGGAATCCTCAACGAATTCCACCCGGAATACTTAACAGAGTCTACTCGGAATTCTCAACGCATTCCACTCGGAATCTTCAACAGATTCCACTCGAAATCCTCAACAGAATCCTCAGCGGATTCCACTCGGAATCCTCAAAGGATTCCACTCGGAATCCTCAAAGGATTCCACTCGGAATCCTCAAAGGATTCCACTCGGAATCCTCAAAGGATTCCACTCGGAATCCTCAAAGGATTCCACTCGGAATCCTCAAAGGATTCCACTCGGAATCCTCAACGGAATCCTCAACAGATTCCACTCGGAATCTTCAACGAATTCCATTCGGAATCCCCAACGGATTCCACTCGGAATCCCCAACGGATTCCACTCGGAATCCTTAACGGATTCCACTCAAAATACTCAATGGATTCCACTCGGTACCCTCAACGGATTCCACTCGGAATCCTCAACGGATTCCACTCAGAATCCTCAACGGATTCCACTCGGAATCCTCAACGGATTCCACTCGGAATCCTCAACGGATTCCACTCGGAATCCTCAACGGATTCCACTCGGAATCCTCAACGGATTCCACTCAGAATCCTTAACGGATTCCACTCAGAATTCTCAACGGATTCCACTCAGAATCCTCAACGGATTCCACTCGGAATCCTCAACGGATTCCACTCGGAATCCTCAACGGATTCCACTCGGAATCCTCAACAGATTCCACTCGGAATCCTCAACGGATTCCACTCGGAATCCTCAACGGATTCCACTCGGAATCCTCAACGGATTTCACTCGGAATCCTCAACGGATTCCACTCGGAATCCTCAACGGATTCCACTTGGAATCCTCAACGGATTCCACTCGGAATCCTCAACGGATTCCACTCGGAATCCTCAACGGATTCCACTCGGAATCCTCAACGGATTCCACTCGGAATCCTCAACGGATTAAGATTTCACTCGGAATCCTCAACGGATTCCACTCGGAATCCTCAACGGATTCCACTCGGGAGCCTCAACGGATTCCACTCGGGAGCCTCAACGGATTCCACTCGGAATCCTCAATGGATTCCACTCAGAATCTTCAACGTATTCCACTCGGAATCCTCAACGGATTCCACTCGGAATCCTCAACAGATTCCACTCGGAATCCTCAACGGATTCCACTCGGAATCCTCAACGGATTCCATTCGGGATCCTCAACGGATTCCACTCAGAATCCTCAACGGATTCCACTTGGAATCCTCAACGGATTCCACTCAGAATCCCCAACGGATTCCACTCAGAATCCACAACGGATTCCACTGAGAATCCTCAACGGATTCCACTCAGAATCCTCAACAGATTCCTCTCGGATTCCTCAACGGAATCCACTCAGAATCCTCAACATATTCCACTTGGAATCCTCAACGCATTCCACTTGGAATCCTCAACGGATTCCACTTGGAATCCTCAACGGATTCCACTCGGAATCCTCAACGGATTCCACTCGGAATCCTCAACGGATTCCACTCGGAATCCTCAACGGATTCCACTCGGAATCCTCAACGGATTCCACTCGGAATCCTCAACGGATTCCACTCGGAATCCTCAACGGATTCCACTCGGAATCCTCAACGGATTTCATTTAGAATCCTCAACGGATTTTACTCGGAATCTTCAACGGATTCCATTCGGGTCCTCAACGGATTCCATTCGGGTCCTCAACGGATTCCACTTGGAATCCTCAACGGATTCCACTCGAAATCTTCAACGGATTCCACTCGGAATCCTCAACGGATTCCACTCGGAATCCTCAACGGATTCCACTCGGAATCCTCAACGGATTCCACTCGGAATCCTCAACGGATTCCACTCGAAATCCTCAACGGATTCCACTCGGAATCCTCAACGGATTCCACTCGGAATCCTCAACGGATTCCACTCGGAATCCTCAACGGATTCCACTCGAAATCCTCAACGGATTCCACTCGGAATCCTCAACGGATTCCACTTGAAATCCTCAACGGATTCCACTCGGAATCCTCAACGGATTCCACTCGGAATCCTCAACGGATTCCACTCAGTATCCTCAACAGATTCCACTCAGAATCCTCAACAGATTTCACTCGGAATCCTCAACGGATTTCACTCGGAATCCTAAACGGGCTCACCTCGGAATCATCAACGGACTCCACTCGGAATCGTAAACGGACTCCACTCGGGATCATCAACGGATTTCACTCGGAATTCTCGACGAATTTCACTCGGAATCCTCAACGGACTCCACTCGGAATCCTCAACGGATTTTACTCGGAATCCTCAACGGATTCCACTCGGAATCCTCAACGAATTCCACTCGGAATCCTCAACGGATTCCACTTGGAATCCTCAACGGATTCAACGGATTCCACTCGGAATCCTCAACGGATTCCACACGGAATCCTCAATGGATTCCACTCGGAACGGAACGGATTCCACTCGGAATCCTCAACGGATTCCACTCGCCATCCTCAATGGATTCCACTCGGAATCCTCAACGGATTCCACTCCGAATTTTCAACGGATTCCACTCGGAATCCTCAACGAAGTCCACTCATAATACTCATCGGATTCCACTCGGAATCTTCAACGGATTCCACTCGGAATCCTCAACGGATTCCACTCGGAATCCTGAACGTATTCCACTCGGAATCCTCAACGAATTCCACTCGGATTCCTCAACGGATTCCACTCGGAATCCTTAACGGATTCCACTCGGAATCCTGAACGGATTCCACTCGGAATCCTGAAAAGATTTCACTTGGGATCCTGAACGGATTCCACTTGGAATTCTCAACGGATTCAACGGATTCAACGGATTCCACTCGGAATCCTCAACGGATTCCACTCGGAACATAACGGATTCCACTCGGAATCCTCAACGGATTCCACTCGGAATCCTCAACGGATTCCACTCGGATTCCTCAACGGAATCCACTCGGAATCCTCAACGGATTCCGCTCGTATTCCTCAACGGATTCCACTTGGAATCCTCAACGGATTCAACGGTTTCCACTCGGAATCCTCAACGGTATCCACTCGGAACGGAACGGATTCCACTCGAAATCCTCAATGGATTCCACTCGTAAATCCTCAACGGATTCTACTCAGATTTCTCATTGGATTCCACTCGGAATCCTCAACGGATTCCACTCGGAATCCTCATTGGATTTCTCTCGGAATCCTTAATGGATTCCACTCGGAATCCTCAACGGATTCAACTCGGAATCCTCAACGGATTCCGCACGGAAACCTCAACGGATTCCACTAGGAGTCCTCAACGGACTCCGCTCGGATTCCTCAACGGATTCCGCTCGGATTCCTCAACGGATTCCACTCGGAATCCTCAACGGATTCCACTCGGAATCCTCAACGGATTCCACTCGGAATCCTCAACGGATTCCACTCGGAATCCTCAACGGATTCCACTCGGAATCCTCAACGGATTCCACTCGAAATCCTCAACGGATTCCACTCAGAATCCTCAACGGATTCCACTCGGAATCCTCAACGGATTCCACTCGGAATCCTCAACGGATTCCACTCGGAATCCTCAACGGATTCCACTCGGAATCCTCAATGGATTCCACTCGGAAATCATCAATGGTTTCCACTCGGAATCCTCATTGGATTTTACTCGGAATCCTCATTGGATTCCACTCGGAATCTTCAACGTATTCCACTCGGAATCCTGAACGGATTCCACTCGGAATCCTGAACGGATTCCACTCGGAATCCTTAATGGGTTCCACTCGGAATCCTCAACGGATTCCACTCGGAAACCTAAACGGATTCCACTCGGAGTCCTAAATGGATTCCGCTCGGAAATCCTCAATGGATTCCACTCGGAATCCTCATTGAATTCCACTCGATTTCTCATTGGATTCCAATCGGAATCTGAAATGGATTCCACTCGGAATCCTGAATGGATTTCACTCGGAATCTTGAATGGATTTCACTCGGAATCCTGAATGGATTCCACTCGGAATCCTGAACGGATTCCACTCGGAATCCTGAACGGATTCCACTCCGAATCCTCAACGGATTCCACTCGGAATCCTCAACGGATTCCACTCGGAATCCTCAACGGATTCCACTCGGAATCCTCAACGGGTTCCACTGGGAATCCTCAATGGTTTCCACTCGGAATCCTCAACGGATTCCACTCGGAATCCTGAACGGATTCCACTCGGAATCCTGAACGGATTCCACTCGGAATCCTGAACGGATTCCACTCGGAATCCTGAACGGATTCCACTCGGAATCCTGAACGGATTCCACTCGGAATCCTGAACGGATTCCACTCGGACTCTTGAACGGGTTCCACTCGGAATCCTCAACGGATTGCACTCAGAAACCCGAACGGATTCCACTCAGAAACCCGAACGGATTCCACTCGGAATCCTGAACTGATTCCACACGGAATCTCTAACTGATTCCACTCGGATTCCTGAATAAACTCCATTCGTAATCCTGAACGGTTTCCACTGAAAACCTCAACGGATTCAACTCGGAATCTTGAACAGATTTTACTCGGAATCCCAAACGAATTCTACTACGAATCCCAAACGGATTCTACTCGAAATCTTAAACGGATTCCACTCGGAATCCCAAACGGAATCCACTCGGAATGTTGAACCGATTCCACTCGGAATTCTGAACGGATTCCACTCGGAATCCTGAACGTATTCCACTCGGATTCTTGAGCGTGTTCCACTCGGAATCCTGAACGGATTGCACTCGGAATCCCGAACGGATTCCACTCGGAATCCTGAACTGATTCCACTCGGAATCTTGAACGGATTCCACTCGGATTCCTGAATAAATTCCACTCGGAATCCTGAACGGATTCCACTAGGAATCCTGAACGAATTTTACTCGGAATCCTGAACGGTTTCCTCTTGCAATCCTGAAAGGATTCCTCTCAGAATCCTCAACGAATTCCTCTCAGAATCCTCAACGGTTTCCACTCGGAATCCTCAACGGATTCCACTCGGAATTTGGAACGGATTCCACTCGGAATTTGGAACGGATTCCACTCGGAATTTGGAACGGATTCCACTCGGAATTTGGAACGGATTCTACTCGGAATCCCGAACGGATTCCACTCGGAATCCCGAACAGATTCCCCTCGGAATCCCGAACGGATTCCACTCGGAATCCTGAACGGATTCCACTCGGAAACCCGAACGGATTCCACTCGGAATTCTGAACGGATTCCACTCGGAATCCTGAACGGATTCCACTAGGAATCCTGAACGGATTCCACTCGGAATCCTCAACGGATTCCACTCGGAATCCTCAACGGATTCCACTCGGAATCCTCAACGGATTCCACTCGGAATCCTCAACGGATTCCACTCGGAATCCTCAACGGATTCCACTCGGAATCTTCAACGGATTCCACTCGGAATCCTCAACGGATTCCACTCGGAATCCTCAACGGATTCCACTCGGAATCCTCAACGGATTCCACTCGGAATCCTCAACGGATTCCACTGGAATTCCTCAACGGATTCCACTCGGAAACTTTAACGGATTCCACTCGGAATCTGAAACGGATTCCATTCGGAATCCTCAACGGACTGTACTCGGTATCCTCAAAGGATTGTACGAATCCCACTGAGATATCCGTTGAGGATTCCGAGTGGAATCCGTTGAGGATTCCGAGTGGAATCCGTTGAGGATTCCGAGTGGAAATCGTTGTGGATTCCGAGTGGAATCCGTTGCGGATTCCGAGTGGAATCCGTTGCGGATTCCGAGTGGAATCCGTTGCGGATTCCGAGTGGAATCCGTTGAGAATTCCGAGTTGAATCCGTTGAGGATTCGCAGTGGAATCCGTTGAGGATTCCGAGTGGAATCCGCTGAGGATTCCGAGTAGAATCCGTTGAGGATTCCGAATGGAATCCGTTGAGGATTCCGAATGGAATCCGTTGAGGATTCCGAGTGGAATTCGTTCAGGATTCCGAGTTGGAATCGTTCAGGATTCCGAGTAGAATCCGTTCAGGATTCCGAGTGGAATCCGTTCAGGATTCCGAGTGGAATCCGTTCAGGATTCCGAGTGGAATCCGTTCAAGATTCCGAGTGGAATCCGTTCAGGATTCCGAGTGGATTCCGTTCAGGATTCCGAGTGGAATCCATTTAGGATTCCACTCGGATTTCTCATTGGATTCCAATCGGAATCTGAAATGGATTCCACTCGGAATCCTCAATGGATTCCACTCGGAATCCTTATTGGATTTCTCTCGGAATCGTTAATGGATTCCACTCGGAATCCTCAACGGATTCAACTCGGAATCCTCAACGGATTCCACTCGGAATCCTCAACGGATTCCGCACGGAAACCTCAACGGATTCCACTCGTAATCCTCAACCTATTCCACTCGGAATCCTCAACGGTTCCACTGGGAATCCTCAATGGTTTCCACTCGGAATCCTCAACGGATTCCACTCGGAATCCTGAACGGATTCCACTCGGAATCCTGAACGGATTCCACTCGGAATCCTGAACGGATTCCACTCGGAATCCTGAACGGATTCCACTCGGAATCCTGAACGGATTCCACTCGGAATCCTGAACGGATTCCACTCGGACTCCTGAACGGGTTCCACTCGGAATCCTGAACGGATTGCACTCGGAATCCCGAACGGATTCCACTCGGAAACCCGAACGGATTCCACTCGGAATCCTGAACGGATTGCACTTTGAATCTTGAATGTATTCCACTCGGATTCCTGAATAAACTCCATTCGTAATCCTGAACGGTTTCCACTCGAAATCCTGAACGGATTCAACTCGGAATCCTGAACAGATTCCACTCGGAATCCTGAATGGATTCCACTCGGAATCCTGAACGGATTCCACTCGGAATCCTGAACGGATTCCACTCGGAATCCTCAACGGTTTCCACTCGGAATCCTGAACGGATTCCACTCGGAATTCTGAACGGATTCCACTCGGAATCCTGAACGGATTCCACTCGGATTCTTGAGCGTGTTCCACTCGGAATCCTGAACGGATTGCACTCGGAATCCCGAACGGATTCCACTCGGAATCCTGAACTGATTCCACTCGGAATCTTGAACGGATTCCACTCGGATTCCTGAATAAATTCCATTCGTAATCCGGAACGGATTCCACTAGGAATCATGAACAGATTCCAATCGAAATCATGCACGGATTCCACTTGGAATCCTGAAAGGATTCCTCTCAGAATCCTCAACGAATTCCTCTCAGAATCCTCAACGGATTTCACTCGGAATCCTCAACGGATTCCACTCGGAATCTTTAACGGATTCCACACGGAATTCGGAACGGATTCCACTCGGAATCCGGAACGGATTTCACTCGGAATCTGGAACGGATTCCACTCGGGATCCTGAACGGATTTCACTTGGAATCCTGAACGGATTTCACTCGAAATCCTGAACGTTTTCCACTCGGAATCCTGAACGGATTGCACTCGGAAACCCGAACGGATTCCACTCGGAATCCTTAACTGATTCCACTCAGAATCCTGAACGAATTCCACTCGAAACCTGAACGGATTCCACTAGGAATCCTGAACGGATTCTACTAGAAATCCTGAATAGATTCCACTCGGAATCCGCAACGGATTCCACTCGGAATCCGCAACGGAATCCACTCAGAATCCTCAACGGATTCCACTCGGAATCCTCAACGGATTCCACTCGGAATCCTCAACGGATTCCACTCGGAATGCTCAACGGATTCCACTCGGAATCCTCAACGGATTCCACTCGGAATGCTCAACGGATTCCACTCGGAATCCTCAACGGATTTTACTCGGAATCTTCAACGGATTCCATTCGGAATCTGAAACGGATTCCATTCCTCAACGGACTGTACTCGGTATCCTCAAAGGATTGTACGAATCCCACTGAGATATCCGTTGAGGATTCCGAGCGGAAACCGTTCAGGATTCCGAGTGGAAACCGTTCAGGATTCCAAGCGGAATTCGTTGAGGATTCCGAGTGGAATCCGTTGAGGATTCCAAGTAGAATCCGTTGAGGATTCCGAGTGGAATCCGTTGAGGATTTCAAGTGGAATCCGTTGAGAATTTCGAGTGGAATTCGTTTAGAATTCCGAGTGGAATCTGCTGAGGATTTCGAGTAGAATCCGTTGAGGATTCCGAATGAAATCCGTTGAGGATTCCAAATGGAATCCGTTGAGGATTTCGAGTGGAATCCGTTTAGGATTTCGAGTGGAATCCGTTGAGGATTCCGAGTGGAATTCGTTGAGATTTCCTAGTGGGATCCGTTCATGATTTCGAGTGGAATCCGTTTAGGATTCCAAGTGGAATCCATTCATTAATCCGAGTGGAACACGTTCAGGATTCCGAGTGGAATCCGTTCAGGATTCCGAGTGGAATCCGTTCAGGATTCCGAGTGGAATTCGTTCAGGATTCCGAGTGGAATCCGTTCAGGATTCCGAGTGGAATTCGTTCAGGATTCCGAGTGGAATCCGTTCAGGATTCCGAGTGGAATCCGTTTAGGATTCCGAGTGAAATCCGTTTAGGATTCCGAGTGGAATCCGTTTAGGATCCCGAGTGGAATCCGTTTTGGATTCCGAGTGGAATTCGTTTCGGATTCCGAGTGAAATCCGTTTATGTTTCCGAGTGGAATCCGTCCAGTATTCCGAAAGAAATCCGTTCCATGTGGAATGCGTTCAGGATTCCGAGTGGAATCCCTTGAGGATTCCGAGTGAGATTGTACTCGGAATCCTGAACCGATTGCTCTCGGTATCTTGGATGGATTCCACTCGTAATCCTGAACGAATTCCACTTGGTTTCCTGAATGATTGCCACTCGGAATCCTGAACCGATTCCACTCGGAATCCTGAACGGATTCCACTCGGAATCCTGAACGGATTCCACTCGAAATCCTCAACGGATTCCACTCGGAAACGTAAACGGATTCCACTCGGAATCCTGAACGGATTCCACTAGGAATTTTGAACGGATTCCGCTCGGATATTTAATCGGATTCCACTCGGAATCCCGAACGGATTCCACTCGGAACCCCGAACGGATTCCAGTCGGAATCTCTAACAGATTCCACTCGGAATCCCGAACAGATTCCACTCGGAATCCCGAACGGATTCCACTCGGAATCCCGAACGGATTCCACTCGGAATCCCGAACGGATTCCACTCGGAATCCCGAACGGATTCCACTAATTCCATTCGGAATACTCGACGGATTTTACTTAGAATCCTGAACCAATTTCAATTAGGAATCTTGAACGGAGTCCATTAGAAATCCTGAACGGATTTCACTCGGAATCCTCAATGGATTCCACTCGTCAAGAAGAAGAAAGAAGAAGGAAGAAAGAAGAAAGAAGAAAGAAGAAAGAAGAAAGAAGAAAGAAGAAAGAAGAAAGAAGAAAGAAGAAAGAAGAAAGAAGAAAGAAGAAAGAAGAAAGAAGAAAGAAGAAATAAGAAAGAAGAAAGAAGAAAGAGAAAGAAGAAAGAAGAAGGAAGAAAGAAGAAAGAAGAAAGAAGAAAAAAGAAAGAAGAAAAAAGAAAAAAGAAAGATGAAAAAAGAAAGAAGAAAAAAGAAAGAAGAAAGAAGAATGAAGAAAAAAAGAAAGAAGAAAATAGAAAGAAGAAAAAAGAAAGAAGAAAAAAGAAAAAAGAAAGAAGGAAAAAGAAGAACGAAAAAAGAAAAAGCAGAAAAAAGAATAATGAAAAAAGCAGAAAGAGAAACAAGATGAAAGAAGAAAGAAGAAAGAAGAAAGTAGTAAGATGAGAGAAAAAAGAAGCATGAAGAATGAAGAGAGAAGAAAGAAAAGATAAGAAAGAAATAAGAAGTAAGAAGAAAGAAGAAAGGAGCAAGAAGAGAGAAGAAAGAAGAAAGAAAAAAGTAGAAAGAGGAAAGAAGGAAGAAGAATGAAAGAAGTAGAAAGAAGAAAGAAGATAGAAGAAAGAAGAAAGAAAGATAAAAAGAAGAAAGAAATGAAGTTCGACAACTGTTCTCGACAGGGTAGGTGAATCGTGGTAGGTGGATTCAAGCTTCAGTTCCTGCATTCAAAGTTAGTGGACGGCATAATTCGTTTCCGAGGCCGGTTGCACAGCGCTCGATTACCCATCGAAAGAGAACAGCAGATCGTGCTTCTGTCCAATAATTGCCTGACCGAACCTTCTTCTTATTGGCATTACATCCCCACTCTGGGACAGAGCCGCCTCGTAGCTTAATATTCATTAAGCACTTCCACAGTTATTAAATGCGAGGTTTCTAAGCCAGGCTACCATTTTGCATTCGTATATCATGAGGAAGAAGACACTTTTATGCACAGGGAAGTCGAGATAATTTTCAATCCGAAAATTGCCTAGACCGGCATCGGGAATCGAACCCAGCTACCCTCAGTATGGTTTTGGTTTGTAGCCGCCGCACGGCTAAGGAGGGCCCACCGAACCTATTGTTACGAAATAATGTCAGCAGACGCTTAATGCTGATCCTGATCCGGTTAGTTATACGTACGCTTATCTAACCGTAGTACAAACTCTTCGCTTGTCAAGGCGTACATCGTAGTTTACATACGTCTGCGCATTATCCGCATATTCCGGACAGTATAAACTGTCCGATGTTTTCAATGTTTTCGACAACAGGGCCGGTTTCATCATCATCCTCAAGGACGAGAAGAATCCGGTTTCTTGAACGAGTCACCAATGTCCACCCGGTCCAAACGGATGAGTACGTGTTCCAACAGCAACATCTATAGTGTTGGTACGACCGAGCGTGGTATTCCGAAACTATGGCTTCTTTCGATCGAAATTGATTTCGCAACCATCATCAACGATTTGCCTTCCGTTTTGCAAGAAGGGATTAGATTCTAGTCCCTACTCGGAGAAATGAGTCGCCAGACGTGTAACTGGCCCAAGCTAGGGATGATCAAGCAGTTCCAGGATCAACTATAAAGAATTAAGTCTTTCATGCGGTTTCGCCCATGATCACCACTTAAAGAGAGCCTGAAACGAAGAAATCCTTCTTACAAAGCAAGGAAGAGTAGTTGTAAAGTGCCTTTTTTATATGTCTAGATAGCTTGTTATAGTTGTCATAATGGAACTTTTCCATATATTCAGATATGTTACAAAATGTTTTCGCTTTGCACCGGAAAAATATTTTTCAGAAGTTCAAAATTGTTTGTAAATATGCTTGGATTCAAACTCTGATAAGAAAACTAGCCACAAGCAACTATGTAATAAATACAACTGGTAACAACAAACCGTATAAAACTTTAATCTGTTGACGCTTGCTACTATTTTTGCAACTGTTTGTCTATATTCGATTTTGATGGAGACATTGTGAGGACCACGAGTTAGATTATCATTCGATCACCAGCAGTGCTTCGAACATCTTGTATTAAAATTTTGTAAAATACTTTGTAAAAATACATTCTTCAATTTCATTTCATTCTATTTTTATCTTTCTTCTATTTACAGTTAATTTCGACCATTTCCAAATACTGAGAAACATCGGCAAGGGAAGCTTTGGGAAGGTAAGGAAAACATATTCATGCATACTTCCACATCTCCGCCACAGGGTAGATACTCGTGTTATTCAGCCCGTATTTCATTTTCGTCTTGTTACTCAGAATTACTCAATTATCGGTAAGCCTACGATAAGATACTTCCTTTGCTCGGCATAGGACTTTATTTACGACTAGGATAAACATTGGATACCCTAGGGTTGATTAATTTAGCCATTCCTCTACTTCCAAATTTACGTTCATTATCCACATTTATCCGTCGTCATCAACCTTCATCATCATCCATCGTCGTCGTCGTCGTCTCCAATCGATGTCGTCCTTGCTCTTAATAACAGCCATCTCAGTGGGTATGTAAATCAAAGTAATGAATTTCGGAAGCCAAATTTCTTACTGGGAGGGAGCGAAAGATGCGACCCCAAGGATTTGCGAACATGTGTTTGTGTGCGATTTCCGCCGGAAAGCCTCCGGGGATTGGAGGGTGGATGACTGATCCGCTTTCGATGATTTGTATGGTAAAGCTGTATGAACAATGGGTCGGGATCCTTGAATTTGAATAACGAGCGCGGATGGCGACGGATGATGAAGGTCGTTGAAATTTTCTTCTATTTTGTGAGACACTTTGGGATGATTAATTATTTGCGATACGGACAGAGAAATAAATTTACAAAAAATCATTCAGTCCCAAATCAACTCGATGACTTTTGTTTACCTTAGTCTTAACTTTACCGCTCAGTTGGGGTTTGTTCTCGTCCCAAATGGGAAATCATTAATTTGATCCTTTTCTATTAGTTACCCAACCAAGCAAAAGGAAATTAAGGTTTCAATTAGCGAAACAATGTAATCAAGAAGAAACAGTTTTGTTGGAGTGATTGAAGAACCTTTCCCATGCTACGAACTACCAACCGACTGAAAATAGACAGCGAAAGGCAGGATTTTAATTAATATTATTAATGAGGGAGATTGGGTCTAATTGTGCTGTTTTTTATCCGCGTATAAATGCTTTACCTTTTTCGCCGGAGTTTGAATCCATCGAGATTTAATTAGATCTTCATTAAAGTTGATTATGTCGTCCCGAAAACAGAAAATTTAATATGTGCAGATTTTTCTAGGCGATGAATTCTACCAATCAGTCATTTTCTTATAAGACCACACTAAATAGCGGTGATGGTGCTTTTCTCGTGTATTATAAAATGTAACGAGAAAAGCACATAAGAGAGGTCGAAATTGAGTTTTAGGGAGACAGATTCAGTTATTTTTATTAATTCACATTTATTTGGATTCATTTGAATGCATTGCAGCAGTTCTTAAAAAAATCGATTTTGAATTTTTGACGTTTGACAACGTCTTACTCGAAGGTACTATCTATCTGATCTAAAATTGGTGATTGTCAATTTTATTTAAACTTTTGATTATTTACGATAAACTATTGAAAATTTCAATTCTTGTCCTACCCAGTAAAACTATCAGAACCAATCAATCCCGTTCATGCATTCCCAACACAGATATCAGAATGATGTAAGTTACGGGCTTTTTGACACACCGTTTAATTTTCTTCGGGTAAAGAAAGGCCCATTGTTCGCGCTCGTGCATCGTTTCTGTTCGATGATCCACGGTGAGTAGTGGTCACGAAGAGCGGACAGAACGATGATAGCGATCCCAGCATCGATGAAGGTGGTTTCTGGCAAACTATCGAGTGGCTATCGTCGGTGCAGCGGCACTCCAGTGGAATTTTCTCGCCACAGATAGTTGCCATCCGAAGTACATAGAATCAAAAGCGCGGAGACGCCGAAAAAAATATTGGCATGGATGACATCAGTATCAGTAATGTGAAATTTGAGCTCAAAATTCTGATTTGGTTTTGCTGTTCCTAGACTAATAAGGCACAATTTTACAGAAGAGAATGTTGAACCGAGACAAATTTTCTCCAAAGTGCCAATCATAATCGCTTGGTGACGGCGGAAACTTTCCGTCGGTAGCAAAACCACGAGCGCGCTTCAGGGCGAGAGACTACACAAATTATTCGCATGCAAAAATGTACTTCACCGCGCTGCTGCAATGACCGCTACAGACGCCATCGTAGCGACACAAGCAACCGATAGTCCGAATGTGGCGAAAGGAATAGCTCGCGTGTGAAAAAACAGCTTTCTTGTAATCACTTTAGAGAAAATTTATTTCGGATCATCCTTCTTTTCTATAAAGTTGTGGTTCTGGAAAGAATTGAATTATTTTCCGCCTTACCAGTCTAAGAACAGCAAAACCAAATCAGAATCTTGAGATTAGATTTCACAACACTGATACTTTTGTCATCCATGCGAATATTTGTTTGCAGCATCTCCCTCCGACGCGCGCTTGTGATGCTGCTACGGACAACAATTTTCTGCCGTCCGTCTTCAAGCGAATAATATGCGAACAAATCTCGTCTCGGTTTAACCTTCCCTTGTATTGAATGGTGATTCTGAGAAGAACCGATTTATTCCAATTAAGGTGTTTTCGAACGAATCTCTAACAGCAACCACTAGATAATTTGGATTTGCAAGAAAATTTGCCCGAAATACCCGTTAACTCGAACGGGCCGAAAATTTCGTTTTGTCGGAATGTTTGTTTGACAGACAGGGCAATTTTTTGAACGGGTAATATGGTCAAAAATGTCCACCCGTTTGACAGAATGACATTTTCGGCCAAGTGGCCTTTCTACTAAACGACCATTCTGGGCAAATGACCAGTTCAGCCAAACTACATTTTTGGCCGTATGTCTATTTCGACTAAATAACATTTTCGACCAGATGGGAGTTAAACGAATTACTATCCTAAATCTATTTTTGAAAAATAACTTTATCCACTTATTAATCCTACTGTCCTAATCCTAAGCTAATCCTAAACTAACTATCTAAGTCCTAAGCTAATTGCAAACTAAACGTGTACATTCCGATGGCTGCTGATATTTATAGATGGTGAAATGTATGTTGTATGTTTTGATTCGATAATGATAATTATCGATTGTTGATGTTTGGTCTCCGTGTGGCTCGGTGATATCGTTGACTGGATCGTGTATCGGGTCGGCGTGTTTTGGTTTTGCAGTTGTTTTGAATTGGCGGTAACTGTGTTTTAGATTGGTGGTAACTCCTCCCTTCTTAAAAATACTTTGTCCTCAAAGTTTAATGGAACGTTCCTGTGTTGGCATGTTGAGAAATTGTTGAATTTCGATGAATCGTTCTGATGAAACATCTGGGAATGGTGATGCTTGAATTTCTGGTAGTTTAGGTGCTGTTGCTTCAGGTTGTTCAGGGGCCTTTATTTCAATGTTTATTTTCCTTGATGAAAATTTCTTGATAATGAATACAGTTACTGTTATTACTATGAGAAGTATAATTGAAGCACTGATGGTTTGAAGAAAATGAAAATGCCATTGTAATGATTTGTTTTGCAGATACACGTTTTCCAAAATACCTCTGTGATTAAGTGTAAGATTTGCCAAATATTCTGGGGATGGAATATCGATAACGTAATCTTCCATTACTGATAATCCTGTGGTTGGCCTGAAGCTTTTACTATCAAGTTTGATTATGAAATTTGTGAATATGTTGTTGTCCAAGTATAGTTTACAGACCTCGAATTGGATTAGAAAAGATCCTTTCAAATTTTGTGTATTATTGCTGCAATTTGATTTAAAACTTATGTTTACATTGTTGAGTAAAATTGTTGCTTCATCTATTCGTTTGATGATTCCTGTTGCGTCTTTTTTTCAATCGTGCCGTTGGCGTTTTGTTGCCTGATTACATTGCTGATGCATAAGTTTGGAGTTTTTAGCATCTTGGTGTCACAAATGAAGAAAGTGTCGTCCTTTATGCATTCATTATCGACTTCATATATGGCAGCTGTATTAGAAAGGATATAATTCGAGTTTAGATGTACTCTTTTTCATTTTGTATTAAAGAGTCAATGAATTCGTATTCATATAATTCCGATGATAATTGAGGTATTTTTATTATGTACATTATATGTGTATCGTTCATTGTTACTTGAGTAGATGATTTTGATAAAAGACCTTCAAATGTTGTAGCATAGACATGCTGTTGATCTAGGAATGGTTTCATCTTTACATAATCTGTCATTGATAGGATTCTGCTGCTGGGAATACCATGCTTTGCGAGTAGAATTGCATCTTCCAAAATTTCTAATTGATGTTGAACTGTATCCATATTAAGTATAGTAGCTAAAATATTGATATCCATTTCGTGTTGTTGTTTTGCTTGAAAATCCAGATTGAGGAGGTCGTTTGTTGTTTTACTAATTTGTTGTAATCTCATATCCATGGCGTTATTGACAAAAACTTGTCGATTGTTTTGGTTAATCAAATTATTCATAGTATAATTTATTATTTTCAAATCGTCTGCGTCCGGAGAACCAGCTATCCACTTCCAAACAGTTCCAATGGTTTACAATGATATGGAAATGCTAATATCATCTTCCAAACTTGGACGTACATGTTCATGATAGCATTAGAGGCGAAAGTATAGAATTGATAGCTCCGTTAGGATACGGCAGGCATGAAGAATGTTTTTATAGAAGTCGATTTGAAAGCGAGCGGAGGGGCACATATCGCACGACCTTCCTTCTGCCAAGCTCCCGTATGAAGGGGAGGGAGGGAGGTAGGGAAGAATATCAGTGTGGAAGCTGATATATCTCCACTGGCAAAAGGAAGGTGTTTTGATTTGCTCATATGCCATCGCGTGCGGAAGGATTTTCTATCGACGAGTACTGTCTCTAAATTTCTAATATGACATCAGCATTTAGTCGAATAGGATTTTATTGCACAGTTCTGTTTTCTCATTGCGTCCGTCTCGTCGCAACCAACTTGGCTTTTCAACACGCTAAAAATGAACTACTCAAAATTGAGTCGAATCCGACTCATTTTCATTAAAAACGGGACAACTCAAAATTTGAGTGAAAGATACTACTTCAAGAACCCGGAAGAACTTCCGGAGGAATTCCTGGAGGAACTTCCGGAGGAATTCGGAGAGGAACTTCGGAGGAATTCCGGAGGAACTTCCGGAGGAATTCCCGGAGGAACTTCCGGAGGAATTCGGAGGAACTTCCGGAGGAATTCCCGGAGGAACTTCGGAGGAATTCCCGGAGGAACTTCCGGAGGAATTCCTGGAGGAACTTCGGAGGAATTCCCGGAGGAACTTCCGGAGGAATTCCTGAGGAACTTCGGAGGAATTCCCGGAGGAACTTCCGGAGGAATTCCTGAGGAACTTCCGGAGGAATTCGGAGGAACTTCGGAGGAACTTCCGGAGGAATTCCCGGAGGAACTTCCGGAGGAATTCCCGGAGGAACTTCGGAGGAATTCCCGGAGGAACTTCCGGAGGAATTCCCGGAGGAACTTCGGAGGAATTCGGAGGAACTTCGGAGGAATTCGGAGGAACTTCGGAGGAATTCCGGAGGAACTTCGGAGGAATTCCCGGAGGAACTTCCGGAGGAATTCCCGGAGGAACTTCGGAGGAATTTGGAGGAACTTCCGGAGGAATTCGGAGGAATTTCGGAGGAATTCGGAGGAACTTCGGAGGAATTCGGAGAAATTTCGGAGGAATTCCTGAGAAACTTCGGAGGAATTCCCGGAGGAACTTCCGGAGGAATTCGGAGGAACTTCGGAGGAATTTCCGGAGGAACTTCCGGAGGAATTCCCGGAGGAACTTCCGGAGGAATTCCCGGAGGAACTTCGGAGGAATTCCCGGAGGAACTTCGGAGGAATTCCAGGAGGAACTTTCGAGGAATTCCCGGAGGAACTTCCGGAGGAACTCCCGGAGGAACTTCCGGAGGAACTCCCGGAGGAACTTCGGAGGAACTCCGGAGGAACTTCCGGAGGAACTCCCGGAGGAACTTCCGGAGGAACTCCCGGAGGAACTTCGGAGGAACTCCAGGAGGAACTTCCGGAGGAACTCGGAGGAACTTCCGGAGGAACTCCAGGAGGAACTTCCGGAGGAACTCCCGGAGGAACTTCGGAGGAACTCCAGAGGAACTTCGGAGGAACTCCAGGAGGAACTTCCGGAGGAACTCCCGGAGGAACTTCCGGAGGAACTTCCAGAGGAACTTCCGGAGGAACTCCCGGAGGAACTTCCGGAGGAACTCCCGGAGGAACTTCCGGAGGAACTCCCGGAGGAACTTCCGGAGGAACTCCCGGAGGAACTTCCGGAGGAACTCCCGGAGGAACTTCCGGAGGAACTCCCGGAGGAACTTCCGGAGGAACTCCCGGAGGAACTTCCGGAGGAACTCCCGGAGGAACTTCCGGAGGAACTACCGGAGGAACTTCCGGAGGAACTCCCGGAGGAACTTCCGGAGGAACTCCCGGAGGAACTTCCGGAGGAACTTCCGGAGGAACTCCCGGAGGAACGTCCGGAGGAACTCCCGGAGGAACGTCCGGAGGAACTTCCGGAGGAACGTCCGGAGGAACTTCCGGAGGAACGTCCGGAGGAACTTCCGGAGGAACGTCCGGAGGAACGTCCGGAGGAACTTCCGAGGAACTTCCGGAACTCGAGGAACTTCGGAGGAACTCCCGGAGGAACTTCCGGAGGAACTCCCGGAGGAACTTCCGGAGGAACTCCCGGAGGAACTTCCGGAGGAACTCCAGGAGGAACTTCGGAGGAACTTCGGAGGAACTCCCGGAGGAACTTCCGGAGGAACTTCCGGAGGAACTCCGGAGGAACTTCGGAGGAACTTCCGGAGGAACTTCCGGAGGAACTCCAGGGGAACTTCCGGAGGAACTCCGGAGGAACTTCCGGAGGAACTCCCGGAGGAACTTCCGGAGGAACTCCCGGAGGAACTTCCGGAGGAACTCCCGGAGGAACTTCCGGAGGAACTCCCGGAGGAACTTCCGGAGGAACTTCCGGAGGAACTCCCGGAGGAACTTCCGGAGGAACTTCCGGAGGAACTCCCGGAGGAACTTCCGGAGGAACTCCCGGAGGAACTTCCGGAGGAACTCCCGGAGGAACTTCCGGAGGAACTCCAGGCGGAACTTCGGAGGAACTCAGGAGGAACTTCCGGAGGAACTCCCGGAGGAACTTCCGGAGGAACTCCCGGAGGAACTTCCGGAGGAACTCCCGGAGGAACTTCCGGAGGAACTCCCGGAGGAACTTCCGGAGGAACTCCCGGAGGAACTTCCGGAGGAACTCCCGGAGGAACTTTCGGAGAGGAACTCCCGGAGGAACTTCCGGAGGAACTCCCGGAGGAACTTCCGGAGGAACTCCGGAGGAACTTCCGGAGGAACTCCCGGAGGAACTTCGGAGGAACTCCCGGAGGAACTTCGGAGGAACTCCGGGAGGAACTTCCGGAGGAACTCCGGGAGGAACTTCCGGAGGAACTCCGGGAGGAACTTCCGGAGGAACTCCGGGAGGAACTTCCGGAGGAACTCCGGGAGGAACTTCCGGAGGAACTCCGGGAGGAACTTCCGGAGGAACTCCGGGAGGAACTTCCGGAGGAACTCCGGGAGGAACTTCCGGAGGAACTTCCGGAGGAACTCCGGGAGGAACTTCCGGAGGAACTCCGGGAGGAACTTCCGGAGGAACTCCGGGAGGAACTTCCGGAGGAACTCCGGGAGGAATTTCCGGAGGAACTCCGAGAGGAACTTCCGGAGGAACTTCCGGAGGAACTCCGAGAGGAACTTCCGGAGGAACTCCGAGAGGAACTTCCGGAGGAACTCCGAGAGGAACTTCCGGAGGAACTCCGGGAGGAACTTCCGGAGGAACTCCCGGAGGAACTTCCAGGAGGAACTCCGGAGGAACTTCCGGAGGAACTTCGGAGGAACTTCGGAGGAACTTCCGGAGGAACTCCAGGAGGAACTTCCGGAGGAACTCCGGAGGAACTTCCGGAGGAACTCGGAGGAACTCCGGAGGAACTTCCGGAGGAACTTCCGGAGAGGAACTCCCGGAGGAACTTCCGGAGGAACTCCTGGAGCAACTTCCGGAAGAACTTTCGGAGGAACTCCAGGAGGAACTCCGGAGGAACTCCCGGAGGAACTTCCGGAGGAACTCGGAGGAACTTCCGGAGGAGAACTCCCGGAGGAACTTCCGGAGGAACTCCAGGAGGAACTTCCGGAGGAACTCCCGGAGGAACTTCCGGAGGAACTCCCGGAGGAACTTCCGGAGGAACTCCCGGAGGAACTTCCGGAGGAACTCGGAGGAACTTCGGAGGAACTCCCGGAGGAACTTCCGGAGGAACCCCCGGAGAAATTTCCGGAGGAACTTCAGGAGGAACATCAGGAGGAACTCCTTGTGGAACTTCAGGAGGAACTCCCGGAGCAGCTTCCCGAGGAACTCGGAGGAACTTCCGGAGGAACTCCAGGAGGAACTTCCGGAGGAACTCCAGGAGGAACTTCCGGAGGAACTCCCAGGAGGAACTTCCGGAGGAACTCCCGGAGGAACTTCCGGAGGAACTCCCGGAGGAACTTCCGCAGGAACGCCAGGAGGAACTTCCGGAGGAACTCCGGAGGAACTTCCGGAGGAACTTCGGAGGAACTCGGAGGAACTTCCGGAGGAATTCTCGGAGGAACTTCGGAGGAACTCCCGGAGGAACTTCCGGAGGAACTCCCGGAGGAACTTCCGGAGGAACTCCAGGAGGAACTTCGGAGGAACTCCCGGAGGAACTTCCGGAGGAACTCCCGGAGGAACTTCCGGAGGAACTCCCGGAGGAACTTCCGGAGGAACTCGGAGGAACTTCCGGAGGAACTCCCGGAGGAACTTCGGAGGAACTCCAGAGGAACTTCCGGAGGAACTCCCGGAGGAACTTCCGGAGGAACTCCCGGAGGAACTTCCGGAGGAACTCCCGGAGGAACTTCCGGAGGAACTCCCGGAGGAACTTCCGGAGGAACTCCCGGAGGAACTTCCGGAGGAACTCCCGGAGGAACTTCCGGAGGAACGCCCGGAGGAACTTCCGGAGGAACTCGGAGGAACTTCCGGAGGAACTCAGGAGGAACTTCGGAGGAACTCCAGGAGGAACTTCCGGAGGAACTCCCGGAGGAACTTCCGGAGGAACTCCCGGAGGAACTTCCGGAGGAACTCCCGGAGGAACTCCCGGAGGACCTCCGGAGGAACTTCGGAGGAACTCCCGGAGGAACTTGGAGGAACTCCCGGAGGAACTTCCGGAGGAACTCAGGAGGAACTTCCGGAGGAACTCCCGGAGGAACTTCCGGAGGAACTCCCGGAGGAACTTCCGGAGGAACTCCCGGAGGAACTCCCGGAGGAATTCCCGGAGGAACTTCCCGAGGAATTCCCGGAGGAACTTCCTTAGGGAACTTTCGGAGGAATTCCCGGAGGAACTTTCGGAGGAACTTCCGGAGGGTGAAATATCAAGAAACAAAAAGAGATATGAAAAGAAAGGCCGACTATGTTGGACGGTGAAAATGAGGAAATATTGTAATGGTCTAAAAGAAAAGAGCGCAATAGAATGGATAAAGAAAAAGCAGTGTATGCATGAAAAGAAAAAACTAAATGAGTAAAACAATAGGAAAAGAATAAAATTTCAATACGAAAGAAAAGGTCATGAAAATTGAGAAGTAAACAGGGTGGAAAACTAAAATAAAAATAAAGATAGAAAATAAATAGGAAAAAATAAATTTCGTCGCAATCTTTTAACCGAATAGATAAACTTGAATTTTGGATAGGCGTTTGCTCAGGCGTTTCTATTTCATGGTTTGTTTCAATCTACAACCTACCTACAAAAACTGTTACTTCAGACTTAGGTTTATTGAGACGACTAACACCACTAACACGGTTTTTATTTCAAACCAATTTGTTAGTGTATGTGCGTATCTAGGGTGCGTATGTAGTAGAGTGGCTCAAATTAGTATGGGAAAAACTTTTTTCAATTTGTTTGATGGGCCGCTCTCTTATTCGGTTCTATTTGATGCCCTGATGCTCTGGAAAAAAAATCAGCCAAATCGGTCAACGTTCGGGTAGTGCTAAACTCGTTGGAAGTTTATATGCAAAAATGTTTGCAGAAACATCCAAAAACAGTTAATTTCAGTTGGACGGCACAACTTACGATGAAGAACTATGATACTCATTCAGATCTTGAAGAATTTAATACAGAATATTATGCAGAAAACCGCGAGAAGATTAGAGTTTGCCCGGCTAAGTTATTAGCATTTCTCTGAAGTGGGGTTTGAGCAAATTTCGTTTCTTTTACCTTTGAAAAGAAATAAATTTACCCCTACAACACTCCAGTAAAATGCTAATATCTTTGCCTAATAAACTCTAATCTTCTCACGGTTTTCAGCATAACATTCTGTATTTAATTCTACAAGAACTGAATGAGTAACTTTGTTCTTGATCGTAAATTGTGCCGTCCAACTAAAAATTACTGTTTTTGGATGTTTCAACATACATTTTTCCAACGAGTTTAGCACCACCCAAACGTTGACCGATTTGGCTGAAATTTTGTCCAGAGCATCAGGGCATCAAATAGAGCCGAATAAGAGGGCGACCCATCAAAAAAATTGAAAAAGTGAAAATACTATGTAGGTATTTGTTTTTGAGTGGAATAAGTCCACCGATCAGGACGAATGTTTATGCTACGAAATGGCAAGCATACGCTCTCCATTGGATTGCCTACCGTAAGGCGATTTATGGAAAAGACAATTTTATCAATTCGGAACAATTTGGTGCCACGTCCGCTCGTCAGTCAGCCACTGAATTTCAATTACAGACTATTTCATTTCATGCGTACCGACGACGAAGAAAGGAAGAAAATGCGCATAAATATTTCCCGAATCCCGTTATGAGAATTGACAAAGGAGTTTATTTGCGGATGTCAGTCAAGCGCTTGTTTTTCCATTCGTTGTGGATGGGCGAAGCGTGACGTCCCTCCTCGTAAAAAGGGATCCAGAAAATTTTTATCAACGCTTCCTCTATTACCTATTTCTCATTTTTATCTTCAGAGAAAAAAAACCGCCTTTCCGTCGCGTTTTTTTTCTGAGCAGAATTTGTTATTGTTTCCCATGCCATGGCCGCGAAACGGCATCTTTTCTTATCTAATAGCTATTACTTAGATGGAAATGGGCGGAGAGGTGCCAGTAAGCCGTTACATTTATGACCGCCTTTGAGTTCGTTGAAAAAATATCAATTTAAAGCGAAGGAGACGACCGAGGGCGAGGGAGAGTTTTTGTTTGGCGAGGAGTTTCATTTCTCTATTCAATCTGAACGGATGAAGGTGAATGGAAATGGCCTTTGTTTGGTGACCCACTGATTGCATTGGCGTATCCGGTAAAGGGATGCTTTTGATCTCTTTTGAAGTGAAAATTATTTCCATGGGGTCGATTTGATGCAACAACATAATTTAACAAATCTGTCAATCGCTGTAGATCCTTTAGAATTAATAAAACTGATTTAATATTAATCAATTCTATGATGGTCTAGTGTAGTCAAAGGACAACACAATTTTTTTTTCTATTTTGCTGCGATTTCAGTTAATTAAGTTGCTTTTGATTTGGAACATAAATTTCTTATCACGCCTGTATCTTAGCTAAGTATATAATTTTCATGGGTTACGGTCGTGAAATGATTTCGGCTCATATTTTTTTCAAATTCATCCTAAATTCATTAACTTTTCGTCGGAAAAAGGTTAAATTCTTTTCCGGTAGGGCACCAATGTACAACCCTTTTTGCCTGGCCGACATGAATTGTTCATGAGGTCAATGTGATAGAAACAAGAAACCGGGCTCCTCGAAGGGACAAATGAGCTCTCCGACTCAAGGGCTTTCGAATCTAATTAAAATTGCATATTTCATGCCAGGAAGCAGTAACGAGAATTGCTTTCCGTCGGTTTTTCTTGGAACGGGATCAAAGACAAATCTCGGCAGATAGTTTGAAAATGGGTGTAATCAGAAACACACTTCCGAGTGCACGAGCCACAGCTGTTCGGTGATCCGTAATCCATGTTCCATGTACCCATTACCGGGTAAAGCAATTTTCGCATTGGGAATTATTTCATTCTACCGAAGGAGGGAAAGGATGGGACCCACACAAAGACACACACACACAAACTGAAACCCATCCCAACGGGGACCGCCTGGTCCCCGGTCCGGACGGTTGCCATAATTACGCAACTTGTACCGAGAGAACGAGCGCAATCGTTGTGGCTCTTTCGTTCGGTTGGTTCCATTTATTACTCTTTCAAATGAAACGACTTAACCTCAAAGCTTAAAAACCCTTTTGCGGAATAGTTGTTCGCAAGTGGCATACTAATGGGATTGATCCTTTCCGGGTTGAAGGATGAGAATTGGGTTTGCTGTTTTGTTGGGTTGATTAGATTGTGTTTTTGGCGTATTTGGGATAATTTTTGAAGTAAAATGAAACGAAAGATTGAAAATAAAGCCGGTTGTCAAAAAAAAAACAAAAATGGTGGTCATTAATTCTGTAGCAGGAAAATATTCTCAATGTCTATTTCATGACAATAATTAATAACCGCATTTTTTAATGTTAGTTGTGATAGATTTCAAAAAATCTCATTGGTTAAGGATCGTTTGACTGAAAAGGCAGAAAACTTTTTGGCCGAATGCCGGATAACATCTAGTCAAATTCCTTTTGGCCAAAATAGATCTTTGGCCTGAGGAGTTATTTGGGCAAAAATGGGGAAGAGCCGTTTGGCCGAATACCGTTCGGACGAATGCCATTTGGCCGAATGCCACTAGGTCGAAAGTTGTTAGGCCGAAAGTCATTTGGCCGGAAGGGGCGTTTGGCCGAAAGGGACGTTTTGTCAAAAGGGTCGTTTGTACGAAATGGTCATTTTTCCCTTCCCCTGGCTGAACAGGTATTTCGCACGGCATTTTCCGTTTGCCTGAAATGGCTGTTTTGTAAGAAGTGACATACGACCGTGAATGTCGTATGCTAAATGGGTCATATGACTAAACATGTCGTTTGGCAGATCAATGAGATGTGAAAAGTGTTAAGTGATTAATGCTAACTGAGAAGAGAGAAATAAGATATGAGAAGTGAGAAATAAGAAGTGAGGTGTCTTTAGATGTCTTTCTTTTCACTTCTCGCTTCTCATTTCCCAATTCTCACTTTTCATAATGAGAAGGGTGAAATGATAAGTGAAAAATGAGAAGCAAGAAAGAACACTCCTAATGAAGAAATAAAAAGTGAGAAGCAGAGCCAAAGCTATTCACCTTCGCGAAGCAATTTGGGACCTAGTTTTGACAAACGTCGCATGATTATTCAAAACATAGTGTGACTTACTTAGTTTTATTCTTCTTTTTCTTCTTCATAGACTGTCTCATTTAATTACCACTGACTATGATTAGAGGTATGCGCCGCCACTGCCGATAGTTTTCGAAGTCACGTCGAAACCAACATTTTTGCATCGGCTCACCGCTGCTCAAAATATGTCACAAGTTTCCGAAAAGTTTCCTGAGGAAATTACGAACATTTTTCCTAGGAAAGTTTTAAGCGTTTCTCGAGGAAATTCTGAAGAGATTTCAGAGAAAATTTGAAAAAGCTTTCCGAGGAAAATCCGAAGCGTTTCCCTAGGAAATTCTGCAAAGGGTTTCCTGAGGAAATTTCGAAGAGTTTTCCTAGGTAATCGCATTTCATTTCATTTTTCAGAGAGTTTCCAGAAGAATTTCCAAAGAGTTTTCGGGGAAATTATGATGAGTGGAAATTCAAAGAGTTTTCCGTGGAAATTTCGAAGAGTTTCCCGAAGAAATCTCCAGGCATTTCTCGAGGAAATACCATGGCGTTCCTGAAGACAAATTAGAAGCATTTCCTAGCAAATTTAGAAAAGTTTTCGAAAGAAATTCCGAACAGTCTCCTGAGGAAATTTTGAAGCATTTCCTGAAAAAATGCCGAAGGGTATTCCAAGCACATTTCGAAGCGTTTCTGAATACCGAATACCGAAAAGTTTCCAGTGGAAAATCCAAAGTTTTCGGTGTATGTCCGAAGGAAGTTTCAAAGCGTTTTCCGAGGAAATTCCGAAGAGCTTTTCGAGAAAATTATGTAGAGTTTCATAAAGAGATTTCGAAGCGTTTGTCGAAAATTTCCAAAAAATCTCTCCGAGGTAACTTCGAACCGTTTCCCGAGACAATATCGAAGAGTTTTCCGAGGAAATTCAAAAGAGTTTTCCGAGGAAATTTCGTAGCGTTTCCCGAGGAAATACCGAAGAGTTTCTACAGGGAGATCCAAACAGTTCTCCGAGGAAGTTTTAAAGTGTTTCCAGAGAAAATTTCAAAGAGTTCACGGAGGATGTTTCAAAACGATGTCCGAAGAAATTTCAAGGAGTTTTCCGAATAGTTTTCTGTGGAAACTTCAAACAGTTTCTCTAGGAAATTTCGAATCGTTTTCTGTGGAAATACCGAAACGTTTTTCGAGAAAATCTCGAAGAGTTTCTTAAGGAAATTTCGAAGCGTTTACCAAGTCTTCCGAGGAATCTTCGAAGGGTTTCCAGAGAAAATGTTGATGAGTTTTCCGAGGGAAATCGGAAGTGTTTCCACAGGAAAGTCCAAATAGTTTTCCGAGGGAGTTTTGAAGCGTTTCTAGAGAAAATTACAAAGAGTTTCTGGAGGAAGTTTCAGGGTGTTTTTCGAGAAAATTTTGAAGAGTTTTGCGAATAGTTATCGGAGGAAGGTACAAAGAGTTTCCCGAGGAAATTTCAAAGCGTTTCCCGAGAAAAAACCGAAGCACTTTTCGAGAAGATTCCGAAGAGTTTCCCAAGGAAATTTTGAAGTGTTTACCAAAAAATTCCAAAGAGTCTTCCGAGGATTTTTTGAAGTTTCCCGAGAAGATACCTATTCCTCCGGAAGTTCCTCCAGGAATTCCTCCGGAAGTTCCTCCAGGAATTCCTCCGGAAGTTCCTCCAGGAATTCCTCCGGAAGTTCCTCCAGGAATTCCTCCGGAAGTTCCTCCAAGAATTCCTCCGGAAGTTCCTCCAGGAATTCCTCCGGAAGTTCCTCCAGGAATTCCTCCAGAAGTTCCTCTAGGAATTCCTCCGGAAGTTCCTCCAGGAATTCCTCCGGAAGTTCCTCCAGGAATTCCTCCGGAAGTTCCTCCAGGAATTCCTCCGGAAGTTCCTCCAGGAATTCCTCCGGAAGTTCCTCCAGGAATTCCTCCGGAAGTTCCTCCAGGAATTCCTCCGGAAGTTCCTCCAGGAATTCCTCCGGAAGTTCCTCTAGGAATTCCTCCGGAAGTTCCTCCAGGAATTCCTCCGGAAGTTCCTCCAGGAATTCCTCCGGAATTCCATCGGAAGTTCCTCCGGAAGTTCCTCCAGGAATTCCTCCGGAAGTTCCTCCAGGAATTCCTCCGGAAGTTCCTCCAGGAATTCCTCCGGAAGTTCCTCCAGGAATTCCTCCGGAAGTTCCTCCAGGAATTCCTCCGGAAGTTCCTCCAGGAATTCCTCCGGAAGTTCCTCCAGGAATTCCTCCGGAAGTTCCTCCAGGAATTCCTCCGGAAGTTCCTCCAGGAATTCCTCCGGAAGTTCCTCCAGGAATTCCTCCGGAAGTTCCTCCGGAATTCCTCCGGAAGTTCCTCCAGGAATTCCTCCGGAAGTTCCTCCAGGAATTCCTCCGGAAGTTCCTCCAGGAATTCCTCCGGAAGTTCCTCCAGGAATTCCTCCGGAAGTTCCTCCAGGAATTCCTCCGGAAGTTCCTCCAGGAGTTCCTCCAGGAATTCCTCCGGAAGTTCCTCCAGGAATTCCTCTGGAAGTTCCTCCAGGAATTCCTCTGGAAGTTCCTCCAGGAATTCCTCTGGAAGTTCCTCCAGGAATTCCTCCGGAAGTTCATCCAGGAATACCTCCGGAAGTTCCTCCAGGAATTCCTCCGGAAATTCCTCCAGGAATTCCTCCGGAAGTTCCTCCAGGAATTCCTCCGGAAGTTCCTCCAGGAATTCCTCGGAAGTTCCTCCAGGAATTCCTCCGGAAGTTCCTCCAGGAATTCCTCCGGAAGTTCCTCCAGGAATTCCTCCGGAAGTTCCTCCAGGAATTCCTCCGGAAGTTCCTCCAGGAATTCCTCCAGGAATTCCTCCGGAAGTTCCTCCAGGAATTCCTCCGGAAGTTCCTCCAGGAATTCCTCCGGAAGTTCCTCCAGGAATTCCTCCGGAAGTTCCTCCAGGAATTCCTCCGGAAGTTCCTCCAGGAATTCCTCCGGAAGTTTCTCCAGGAATTCCTCGGGAAGTTCCTCCAGGAATTCCTCAGGAAGCTCCTCCAGGAATTCCTCCGAAGTTCCTCCAGGAATTCCTCCGGAAGTTCCTCCAGGAATTCCTCCGGAAGTTCCTCCAGGAATTCCTCCGGAAGTTCCTCCAGGAATTCCTCCGGAAGTTCCTCCAGGAATTCCTCCGGAAGTTCCTCCAGGAATTCCTCCGGAAGTTCCTCCAGGAATTCCTCCGGAAGTTCCTCCAGGAATTCCTCCGGAAGTTCCTCCAGGAATTCCTCCGGAAGTTCCTCCAGGCATTTCCTCGGGAGTTCCTCCAGGTATTCCTCCGGAAGTTCCTCCAGGAATTCCTCCGGAAGTTCCTCCAGGAATTCCTCCGGAAGTTCCTCCAGGAATTCCTCCGGAAGTTCCTCCAGGAATACCCCGCGACGCTCCTCCAGGAATTCCTCCGGAAGTTCCTCCAGGAATTCCTCCGGAAGTTCCTTCAGGAATTCCTCCGGAAGTTCCTCCAGGAATGCCTCCGGAAGTTCCTCCAGGAATTCCTCCGGAAGTTCCTCCAGGAATTCCTCCGGAAGTTCCTCCAGGAATTCCTCCGGAAGTTCCTCCAGGAATTCCTCCGGAAGTTCCTCCAGGAATTCCTCCGGAAGTTCCTCCAGGAGTTCCTCCGGAAGTTCCTCCAGGAATTCCTCCGGAAGTTCCTCCAGGAATTCCTCCGGAAGTTCCTCCAGGAATTCCTCCGGAAGTTCCTCCAGGAATTCCTCCGGAAGTTCCTCCAGGAATTCCTCCGGAAGTTCCTCCAGAAATTCCTCCGGAAGTTCCTCCAGGAATTCCTCCGGAAGTTCCTCCAGGAATTCCTCCGGAAGTTCCTCCAGGAATTCCTCCGGAAGTTCCTCCAGGAATTCCTCCGGAAATTCCTCCAGGAATTCCTCCGGAAGTTCCTCCAGGAATTCCTCCGGAAGTTCCTCCAGGAATTCCTCCGGAAGTTCTTCCAGGAATTCCTCCGGAAGTTCTTCCAGGAATTCCTCCGGAAGTTCCTCCAGGAATTCCTCCGGAAGTTTCTCCAGGAATTCCTCCGGAAGTTCCTCCAGGAATTCCTCCGAAAGTTCCTCCAGGAATTCCTCCGGAAGTACCTCCGGAAGTTCCTCCAGGAGTTCCTCCGGAAGTGCCTCCAGGAATTCCTCCGGAAGTTCCTCCAGGTATTCCTCCGGAAGTGCCTCCAGGAATTCCTCCGGAAGTTCCTCCAGGTATTCCTCCGGAAGTTCCTCCAGGAATTCCTCCCGAAGTTCTTCCAGGAATTTCTCCGGAAGTTCGTTCAGGAATTCCTGTGGAAGTTCCTCCAATAATTCCTTCAATTTTTTCAGTAATTCCTCCGGAAGTTTCTAAATGAATGCTCCAGGATGTTTTCTCTAGAAATCCCCGAGACGTCCTGTAACTTCTTTAATCATTACTCATTCCCCATCTGATATTCTCTCTGAATTTCCTTCAAAAATTCTTCCAAGAACACTTCATAAATTATTTCGCAACTTCTACAGAAGTTACCACGAGGGCTCTTTAGATTTTTCTTCGGAATTCCTTCTGAAATTTACATGTAATTCCACCAAATCTTCCTCTCGAGACTGTTTCCGGAAAATTGCCCAGGAATTATTGAAGAACTTCTTATGGAAATTAAATTGCGAAACCTAGAAAATCTTACGCACATTCCTCTGGGAATTCTTCCAGAAATTTGTTCCAAGAACTCCTTCACAAATTCCTTCAAGAATCTCACAGAAAGTTCCCACGGAAACTTCTCCAGATTTTTTACAAGAATTTGGACAGAAAACCTTACAGCATTTTTCTGGCAAATTTTCTTCAAAGCTCCTCCGAAATATCATAAGGAAAACACAAATTATCCCGCTTTTTCTACAGATTTCTTTAGAAATTCTCCAAGAATTCTCTCAAAAATACCTACATGATTTTTTGCGAAAACTTCTTCAAAAACTCTTCCAGAAATATTTCTAGATGTTCTTTTGGAAACTTCTCTAGAGAATTCTCCAAGGAACTGCCTGGAAAATTCCTCTTTCATGAAGAATTCACAACTGAATTTTTGTTAGAATATCAAAAGGAGTGTTTTTGGATGAAATTCACAAAGGAATTCCTGATTAGAAACTCAGAATGAATTTCGTTTATTTGTTTGTTTATTGATCATCAGGCAGTGTAAGAGAATACCCCTTTTTAAAAACTAGCGCCGTATTGTAAAAGTGAACAATTATTTTGTCTTATTCTATTTTAACAATAAACTTACTTTCTAACTTTTACCGACATTTCTAAAATTCGAGGCAGCCTCTCTTAAAACTTGCTTCTGATGGCGAACGTTTGATCTCGGAAGATAATGAATTCCAGTACACCACACCTCTGACGAACATAGTACTTGAGAGTCCGGCTATGTAGTTTGGATGAATGATTAAGTTACGTGAAGGACGGCTTCGAAATGGAATTAACTTGTAGAAAAGCACTGGCGGATATTTCGTCTTTGCTAGACACATGAACGGTAGGCATATAAATTTTGTTGTGAACGTCCTATCAGTTTTGATTGAAGATGACTCAATCCTGCATAATGGTCAAGCCCGTAGACAAAACGTACGCAACTGTTCAGTGCAACTCATAATCGGTCCATGGAGTACGCGCTGGGATTTACATGCAGAAACTCGCTGAACAGGAAATGTGGCAAAGCTAGAGCTTTGAACATTTTCAGTCTAACATTTATGGGTACAGTAGAAGTCGCAGTGTAAAGTGTAAAGTGTGATGACTGATCAAAGTATCCCAATCCAAGTCTGCTTGAAAGACGAAACCAAGATTTACAGCTTTGTCAGTCCATTCTGCCCATCGAGAGGCCAGGTAATGAGTCGATGCATATATTTCTTCGGCGACGTCCTTTAACAAATATTGCGTTGCATTTCGATTGGTTCAAGAAGAGCACATTACGATCAGACCATTCAGCTACTCTAGCAAGATCTTCATTCACCATTCTTGCTAGATCGCGGACGCATGGACGCATGGATATACAATTGTACGTCGTCCGCATATATCTGAATCGAGCACCATTTGAAAACCGTAGGGAGCACAGCTAATAGTTTTAAA
Source organism: Armigeres subalbatus (assembly GCF_024139115.2). Lineage (NCBI taxonomy): Eukaryota > Metazoa > Arthropoda > Insecta > Diptera > Culicidae > Armigeres > Armigeres subalbatus. The sequence continues at coordinate 254,310,402 of NC_085139.1, read as the reverse complement.
AATTCAACGACGTGTACAATTGCAGCTGACCCAAACAAACGAATAAACATTCGATATCCAATTGAATTAGATTGAATTTTACAAGCAAGCACAGTTTAAATTAATTTTGATTTGGAAGAACACTAATATCGATAGAATTTTGCGTTTATTTGCATGCTCCAAATATGTGCATGAAAATACATTTAAAATCACAACATATTTTTATCTGTGAGGTCATTAATATAGCAACAAAAGAACAAAGGATCAATCACCGATCCCTGTGGTACTCCGGAAGTAACCTGCCCACTCTTTGAGCATTGGTTCCCACAGAAAACGGTTTGAGTTCTTCCTGCTAAGTACGATTGTATGAGGCTTACTGCATCTGAGGAAAAGTTGAATTGTCTTACTAGCTTCGAACAAAGCATGCGATGTGAGATGGTGTCAAATGCTTTGGAGAAATCGAACAACAGTAGTATGCCGCACCCTTTCTTATCGACCGCGGACGTTAGATCACCGTAAACACGTAGCGTAGCAGTTTTGATGCTATGTCCTTCGCGAAAGCCCGCATGGTACTCCAAGAATGAGCAATTTTCAGAAATAAAACCCGATATTTGTGACTTCAACAATTTTTTAAAAACTTTCTACAAAGCACACAAGATGCTTATTGGCCGTAGGTTTGCAAGTGTGTTCAAATGTGGCTTTTTCCGTAGAGTAGAAGTAGAAGACTCAATAAATTTGTTGAAAATGTAGGTGATGTGCTGCAGAACCAATGGAAGAACAATTTTTATGAACTTAATCGGTATATTATTGAAACCAACTGCGTTTGATTTTACGTCCCAAACTGCATTTACAACTTCCCAGTCTTCAATACGATGAAAAAAGAAAAACTGTGAGGAGAAGACTGCATGTCAATCTGTGATCTATTCGACGATTCACTGAGCAGTGAATAATTCCTCAGAAACATCCGATTAACTTCATTTGGGTCAAATTCACAGTCTGAAGTTGCCTTTTGCTTATTATTATTATTTATTCAGACTAAGGCCGAAGTGGCCTGTGCGGTATATAAGAGTCTCCTCCATTCGGCTCGGTCCATGGCTACACGTCGCCAACCACGCAGTCTACGGAGGGTCCGCAAGTCATCTTCCACCTGATCGATCCACCTTGCCCGCTGCGCACCTCGCCTTCTTGTGCCCGTCGGATCGTTGTCGAGAACCATTTTCACCGGGTTACTGTCCGACATTCTGGCTACGTGCCCGGCCCATCGCAGTCGTCCGATTTTCGCGGTGTGAACGATGGATGGTTCTCCCAACAGCTGATGCAATTCGTGGTTCATTCGCCTCCTCCACGTACCGTCCGCCATCTGCACCCCACCATAGATGGTACGCAGCACTTTCCTTTTGCTTACCAACACCAAATTGTTTAATTCGCATCCATAGGGGTTTAGCTTGAACTCTGTCGTCTAGCTATCGGCATAAATAGCGCGCCTTCGCGTTCTTGATCAGTGTGTTAGTTCGATTCCTCATGGTTTTATATCGGTCTCTCACCTGCGGTTTCATGGCAATCGGTGCGTTCACCCAATCATTGTAAGCCAAATCACGTTCAAAAATTGATTTTCTAATGCTGTAATCAAACCACGGGTTTGACTGCTTATGGCTACTGCGTGTTCGAAGTGGGATACACTGGTCATGTATGCGTTTGAGGTGACTGTTGAAGAACTCCAGTAACTCGTCAGGGCAATCAATGCTGTACATATTCTCCCAGGAAACTGATTGAATGGCTGTTTCCAGAGCCAACACATTGAAATTGGTGTAATCACGGTATGTTTGACTGCATGGTTGTGGTGAGGCATCAAAGTCCAGTGAGCCGAAAATTAAGTCATGTTGAGAGAGTGCAGGGAAGCTAACTTGATTGAAACACAGGACTTTCTCGCAGCGGCTGATGATAAACAGATCCAACTGCAAGCATCCCGTACGATGGAAAAGGGTTGGTTCCTCGCCAACATATGACATTGCAAAGCTTTGGAGAACTGTTTCAAAACGTGATCGTTTGGTTTTGTGTATGTGCAGATCTGTGTTGAAATCACCGACCAGCAAAACGGTACCTTACCGCAAAGTCAGAAAGTTTTTCAACTAGAAAAGGCGAACAATCGTTTTATGGGATATTATAAACACACATGATTAATAACTTCTCTGATCCAAACAGCAACTCCATTGCTAAGCACTCTGTTTTGTCTTCGGAGTTCAGCTGTAATTCTGTCTCGAAAACTATTCGGCATCTTAGATGTTCACTATAGTAGATCACAATCCCACCGCCACGCGCGTACACTACCCGCCAAAAGTATGGAAGCGCAAAAATAAGTATTGCAACACCTACTTTGAATATTGCAACACCCCCAAAAAAGTTTAGCATCACTTTAGAACTCCCATATTCCCATCGGATCTTTTCCATTTAGAATAATGGGACCTTCAACAAAATTGTTCACGACGATAAGTGCATAAGGCCGGACGTCAATTTAGCTCCCTGGGTGCCTTGGCCATTCTCCGGGAGTTCCGGTACATCCGGTAAAGTGGTCAATTATTAATATTCGTCCCAGAAAGCTGCGATTTTTTCTAAACGGTTTGTGGAAGCGTTGTGAGAGAAAAATCAATGCAAGCATCACTAATTGACCCCAGGTGGTCTCCCAGTATTCCTCCGGAAGATCCAGAATATTCGGTAAAGTGGTCAATTATTTAAATTCGTCCCAAAACGCTGCGATTTTTTCTAAACGGTTGGTGGAAGCATTGTCAGAGAAAAATCAATCCAAGCATTACTAATTGACCCCAGGTGGTCTCCCAGTATTCCTTCGGAAGATCCGGAACATCCGGTAAAGTGGCCAATTATTTAAATTCGTCCCAGAAAGCTGCGATTTTTCCTATACCGTTTGTACAGGCAAACCTCAATGAGTCGATAATGAAGACTCGTTTGAATATCGAGACGTGGAATAGAGAATCATTGAAAATCTGTTTGAAGGGACCATCACAGTAACCCAGAATATTTTTTTCAATATGGCATATTTTGCCTCCATGAGTCGATATCGAGTCATAGAACATCAACTCATAGAGGTTTGACTGTAATAGTAATGCCAGAGTTAAATCAATGCGAGCATCTCCCATTGACGCCTGGTGGCCACCTAGTAATCCTCCGGGAGCTTTAGAATATCCGGAGAAGTGGTAAATTTCTGTAATTCAGCTCAGAAAGCTGCAACATCCTGAAAATCGTTTGTTGTAAAAATGTCAGAGCTAATTCAATATAACAACCAGTCGTTCTCCTCGGATGGTCCTCTAGAAGTTCTGGAACATTCGGTGAAGTGGTCCATTTTTTTAAATTCATCTTAGTAATCCTCCCTCGTAAGTTAGATGTAGCAATATGAAAGCAAAATTTCACTGAGTGGTCCTCAGGAATAGACCTGTGCGCCGCCACCATCAAAATGAATTGTATGAAAATTTACCAAGTCCAAATATTTTTTACAACGCCGATGGCTATTGTAGGCAGTAGGATTATGGATTTCGAACTTTTTTCCAAAAGAGCATTAACAGTAAAGTCAAATTCAGTTTTCCAGTTTCGTCTAACTCCTGTCAGAAATACATATTTTCCACCATGTTCATATGACATTTTTCCACTTCTAATGATGCAGAATATAATCTCATTTCCGATATAGTTTATAAATCGGAATCACCCAAAATTATTTCAAACAATTTTGTAAAAATTTCTTCAGATTCAAATCAGGAATATCTTCGAGAATTTCTTAAGAACGTTCTTAAAAAAATCCTTCAGGAATTTCGTTATGAATTCTTTTAGGAACTCCTTCGGATATTCGCATAAAAATTCTATCGTAAAATCTTTCTGGAAGGGGAATTTCCCGGAGCTATTCCTGGATTTTTCTTGAGAATACCTTGAGAAATTTTTGGGGGAATTTCGAAACGAATCTATAAAGGGATATCTGGAACAATTCTCCACGTAATTTCCGCAGAAATTCCTGGTCATTTTTTGGCAGAATTCCTCGTGGAATACAAGCCCCTCCTTGTGGAAGAAAAAGTGGGAGCATTTCTGGGAGTATTTTCAGGTTAACTTCTTTATAATATTGCAAGAGTATTTCCTGAAAATAAATCGTGAACGATTTTCTGGGTGATTTCTGGGAATTCTGAAAGAACTTCTAAAAAATTTCCAAACGGTTTTCTGGCGGAATGCAGAATGCGAAATTTCAGGAAAAAATATCGGAGATCGGAGATAGGTGGGCTTAAAAGAACTCCATGTGTATTTAGAAACGAATTCAGAGGAAATTTCCGTATAGTTCTCAAAGTTATTTATGTAGAGATTTTGGGATTTCTGGAATAGGTCCTAGTGGAATTTTCGGACTCCAGAGGAATTTCCGGAGGAATTCCTGCAAAAAATTTCAAGGGGATTTCTTGGAAGAACGGACGGAAAAACATTTGGAGGAATTCCTGGAGAAACTTCCGGTACACTTCCTGAAAAACTCCCGGAGGTATTCCTGTAGGAAATTCTTGAGTAGTTCATGGAGGAACTTCTTAAAGAATTTTCCGGAGGAATTCGGAGGAACTTCTTGAGGAATTCCTAGAGCAACTTCTTGAGGAATTCCTGGAGAAACTTTCGGAAGCAGTCCTGGAAGGTGAAGGATCTTCCGGAAAAATTCCTGGAAAGAATTTCTGGAGGAACTTCCGAATAGATTTCTGGAGGAGCTTCCTGAGGAATTTCTGGAAGAGCTTCCGAAGGAATTCTTGGAGGAACTTCCGAAGGAATTCCTGAAGGAACTTTCGAAGGAATTCCTGGAGGAACTTTCGAAGGAATTCCTGGAGGAACTTTCGAAGGAATTCCTGGAGGAACTTTCGAAGGAATTCCTGGAGGAACTTTCGAAGGAATTCCTGGAGGAACTTTCGAAGGAATTCCTGGAGGAACTTCCGAAGGAATTCCTGGAGGAACTTCCGGAGGAATTCCTGGAGGAACTTCCGGAGGAATTCCTGGAGGAACTTCCGGAGGAATTCCTGGAGGAACTTCCGAAGGAATTCCTGGAGGAACTTCCGAAGGAATTCCTGGAGGAACTTCCGAAGGAATTCCTGGAGGAACTTCCGAAGGATTTCCTGGAAGAACTTCCGAAGGAATTCCTGGAGGAACTTCCGAAGGAATTCCTGGAGGAACTTCCGAAGGAATTCTTGGAGGAACTTCCGAAGGAATTCCTGGAGGAACTTCCGAAGGAATTCCTGGAGGAACTTCCGAAGGAATTCCTGGAGGAACTTCCGAAGGAATTCCTGGAGGAACTTCCGAAGGAATTCCTGGAGGAACTTCCGAAGGAATTCCTGGAGGAACTTCCGAAGGAATTCCTGGAGGAACTTCCGAAGGAATTCCTGGAGGAACTTCCGAAGGAATTCCTGGAGGAACTTCGGAAGGAATTCCTGGAGGAACTTCCGAAGGAATTCCTGGAGGAACTTCCGAAGGAATTCCTGGAGGAACTTCTGAAGAAATTTCTGGAAGAACTTCCGAAGGAATTCCTGGAGGAACTTCCGAAGGAATTCCTGGAGGAACTTCCGAAGGAATTCCTGGAGGAACTTCCGAAGGAATTCCTGGAGGAACTTCCGAAGGAATTCCTGGATGAACTTCCGAAGGAATTCCTGGATGAACTTCCGAAGGAATTCCTGGAGGAACTTCCGAATGAATTCCTGGAATTCCTGGGAGGTCTTCCGAAGGAATTCCTGGAAGGTCTTCCGAAGGAATTCCTGGAAAGTCTTCCGCAAGAATTCCTAGAAGGACTTCCCGAGGAATTCTTACAACTTTGCCACAATCGGCTTAGAAAAAGTCGCAGCTTTTTAGGAAGAGATTCAAGAATTGGCCACTTCACCGGATGTCCCGGATCTTCCGGAGGAACAATACGAGGCCACTTGGGATCAATTAGTGATGCTTGCATTGATTTTTCTCTGGCAATGCTACCGTTTAGAAAAAGTCGCAGCTTCCTGGAGCGAATTTTAAAAATTGACCACTTCATCGGATGTTCCGGAATTTGCGGAGGACCACTGGGAGGCCATCTGGGGTCAATGAGTGATGCTTGCATTAATTTTACTCTTATAATTCTGCCACAATCGGCTTTGAAAAAGTCGCAGCTTTCTGTGACGAATTTCAAAATTTAACCACTTTACCGGATGTTCCGAAACTCCCGGAGGACCACTGGGAGGACGCCAAGGGTCAAGCAAGCGTCAATCACCATTGATTTTTCTGTCATATTGCGATTACGAAAGATGATGAACATTTGACATGTCGCTAGAATGAATAGATGTATTAAGCGGTGACTTCACACGTGGTTCAGAATCCGGATAATCCGCGGTCTACCTGGTGGCCAGGGCACTCCAAAGAGCTAAATTGTCCTCTTTCGCAATGCACTTATCGCCGTGATAAATTTTATAGAAGGTTCCACCATTCTAAATGTAAAGGATCCGACGATAAATCTTCACGAATATGTTAGTTCCGGAGTGATGCTAAACTTTTCGGAGTGTTGCAATATTCAAAGCAGGTGTTGCAATACTTATTTTTGCGCTTCCATACTTTTGGCGGGTAGTGTATATGCGATCGTTGCGAACACTTTTATACCCATGAACGGCAATACTACTATCATTCACTTTTGGAGACAATCGTAGCTCCGTAAAACATGCCACACTAACTTTGGAATTTTGTAACAATTTCTTGACTTCATCAAGTTTGGTAGATTTAAAGTCTCATTAATAAAGACACAAAAAAAAAAAGTTTGGTAGACTTTCTAGCGCAAATACTTCGGGCATTACCGTGACAAACGTTCAGTTTTCCATGAAGAAGTACTGCGTTCATCACTGCGGCAGGTATGCTCTTAGAGGTGTGGTTATTCAACGAAGACATTGCGAAGAATTTTTATATAAATTCTTGAATGAATTTCGAGTGGATTTCCCTATGAGCTAACAGTAGAAATTTTCGAAGAAAATGCTAAAAGAGTTTCTGTGGAAATTCTAGATTTATACGTATTAGTTCATAAAGAATTTCAAAAAAGGATTGTCGAGTTTCCAAACAAAATTTTTAAATGAAGTTCTGAGATATTTTCAGACTGAAATACTCTAGTATGTACTGCCGAAGAAGTTCTAGGAGCAATTCCTTGAATACCCGAAGAACAATTCCCTTATCTTCTGAATAATTAAATGTCAGGTGCATTTGGTTTGAACAAATATAGTTTTGTTCAACCGAGTATACGCTGCGCAACGAGGGATCTAGTTGTTCCCACACAAACAATTCAAGCTGAATTGGCTCATTTTTTAACTAAAAAAGTCTATTTTTAATGAAATGTTCTCAATCTACTTTAATTTTGTTGGGTATAGACTTTATTGGAAATGAGAATATATGCTGCATAATTGTAAAGAAGATACTTGTCATATGAACTTGGCTGAAGATCAGGATTCCCGCCAGGAGTTAGATAAATCATGACTTAACAGTAAAAATGCCATCGGCGTGGTAAAAATATTCGTCGGCGTGGTCAATTTATATTATGATTGCTTACGATTGCTGGTGTCCACACTTTTGTCTGTTATGGATTTAGTTGAGCAAACACCGGAGAACCCACCTGTAGTTCTGGTACGTGCCGTGATTCTTATCAAAGTGGAATTTGGAACGTTTACGCTGTTTCTCGATTGCCGCAGGTACATTTTCCACGACCTTTGGAAGCAAATTTTCAATGGATGATGGTACACTGCAGCGAGTTGATTGCGAGAAAAGCCGTGCTGTTGGACTGGTACCCATTTTATTCGGCACATTGCGCCAATGAAGAAGGGCGAACCAAAAATCTTCACCTGTGTCTTCTCATTTCTTCATCATTCGCTTTGAAAATTTCACCGCCGCTTCCAACTTTCCATTTGTCTGCTGATGATGCGGTGAAGATGTTATGTGCTCAATGTGCTCAGTCCCAATCGTGTGTAAACTGGGTCATTTTGCGGTTGATGAAATTTGTGCCGTTGTCCGTCAAGACAGTTTGTGGTACACCGTGACGAGCGAAATTTCTTTTACACATTCGAATAAAGGTGTCCGGAGTCAAATCTTCCAAAAGGTCAACCTCAAAGTAATCGGAGTAGTGGTCTACCGTGACAAGAAATTTCTGCTTACACCCACGGTACTCTGCGAGAAAAAACATCCATACTCGCCATTTGGAAGGGGAATACCGGTATGTGACTGTGACTCATCATTGGAGTATTTGCTTGAGATGCAGCGTACTTTGCACAAACAGTATACTCCTTAACCACGTCTTTTATTTGGCAGCTCATACCAGGTCAGAAAAGATTGGCTCTTGCTAGCTTCAGCGTTGCTTCCACGCCACCATGACTAACATGACAGCAGTCAATCATTTTGCGACGCAACTCGTACGGGACCACTATTCTATCATACCGGAGAACCACTTCATCAACAGTACTCAATTCGTTTCGATAGTTGTAGTATATTCGAACCGTATCGGGCATTTTATCGACTGTCCTCGGCCAACTGTGGTGTACGAATTTAATGATTGTCTGCATCGTAAAAACCTTTTCCGTTTCTTGGATTATTTCACTAAGGCGCTGGTGAGAAATGCTCAAGTAGATAGTCGTCGGTTTAACGTCCTAGACTTCCTTAAGCTTAAGCACCTTAAAGATGCTCATCTGTCTATATTGATCTTCAGGTTCGCTGACCATCGGAACTCGAGAAAGAGCGTCCGCGACGACATTATCTTTTCCGCTCACAAGCACTATCGTAAGAGTGTATCGCTGCAAATTTAAAAGCATGTGCTCTAGCCGGCGCAGAGCCTTTCAAAGTGGTTTTTGAAATATGTTGATTGGTGGTCTGTGGTCCGTCTTGACAACAGCTTTCGGATTGCCGACGATGAGTTCTCGCTTAACTTTTCAAAAGGTCCTAAGTAACATTTTTTTCATGAATTAATTTGAATAGCGCAATCAATAGAAAAACATGAAAGCTTTCGATTGCAGTAATCAAATTAATTCATGAAAAAATGTTACTTAGGACCTTTTGAAAAGTTAAGCGATGAGTTGGTAGAATCGTAGACAGGAAAACAAAATTGCTAGTAGCTCTTTTTCAATCTGAGCGTAGTTTTTTTCTGCTGTTGTTAGGGCTCTCGATGCGAAACCAACAACACTATCCTGTTGAATGACTGCCGCACCCAATCCGTAGCAGCTGGCATCACAATCTATTGTCAGTGGTAGATTGGGATCGTAATAACGCAGAGTACTTACCAAGATCCGCAAACAATGATTTTACGTTGGTGAATTCGTCTTCTTCAATCTTCGTTCACTTCCATGGCACTTCCTTGGATATCAAGCTTCAGAAGTTGGCCAAATTGATACTGAGATTTTTAACGATACGGCTCAGATAATTTACCAATCAATCCATGATCGGTGAGCACATGTTCGTAAAGTTTGGCACAGAATTTTGGCACATCTTGAGTTTCGATAAATTAAGCTTTACATTCTTTTGCTCCAGCCTGATCAGGTGCGCTTCCAGACATTGGTTGTGGCTAACTAATGCCTCTTCAAATGTATCGCCAACTCCGTATATTAGCACGTCATCTGCTATACAGTCTTTAGCTTTAGCTTTAGCTGGAAAATGTGCGGCGCTGATTGTCATAGCCACACGTTTTTCAGGAAACTCCGAAGCTGCCGACACGTGTATCCGCGCTAACAAGCGTTTACAGAATGAATCCATAAAGCCATCTTTCACTTTTCAACACAAACACACAAAGATTACAAGGCATTTGCTCGTTGATTCATTGCTTTACTCACACCTATTGTCGGCGTAGCACCAACTTAGAATTCGGAAGTCCGGACTTCCGAACCGAACTTTCTTCCGAAGTTTTATCTGTCAAACTAATGGATGCGTTGTTTAGCGCATCTTTAGGCGAATCCAGCGCAATACTTCCGGAGTTAGGTAAATTGCGTGTATCTGGAGAAAAATCCAACTTCGGTATTAAAAGCGGTATAAATTTATTCCGGATACACAATACACATACCTAATTCCACATGTAGGATGTAGCCTAGCATTTCATCCTTTGGCAATCTCTGGGTCTGTCTCATTTGGAGAATTAAACTTAAAAGTGACAGTTCGAAAATTAGCAAATCATGGGCGTAGCCAGGATTTCGAGAAGGGGGGGGGGGGCCGAAAAATCTTCGAATTTCTTGTGTAAATTCTATAAAATTTTCCGTGAACTGTTTCGAATAATTTCTTGTGAAAATTTCAAAGAATTTCTCCAGGAATTCCACCGGAAATTTATACAGAAATTATACCGAAAATGAAATCAACAATGGAATTTTCGGAGGAGTTCCTAGATTAATTCGCAATGAAATCCTGAAAGAATTCCGGTGGAAACTTCAAGATTTCCACTGGGAGATCCTCCAGGAGTTCCACCGGCATTTCCACCAAGAATTTCTCTAGGATTTCCTTCGAGAATTATTCCGGTAGTTCTATCGGCAGTTCCTCTGAAAATTCTTCCGGGAATTTCGGCAGAATTGGAATTTATTTAGGCTTCTTCAGGAATTTATATAGATTTTCCACCAGAAGCTCCTCCGAGAATTTCTCTGCGAGCTCCTCAGGGAATTCTCCGGGAGGTCCTCTGATGATGATGATGGTCCAGCTACAAACCCCAACAAAGGTTTCAGCTAGACGAGATTTGTCTAGAGAATGAATTCTCTTGTTTCCTTCTGGTAGTTTCCCCAGGGTTCCTTTGAAAATTCCATCGGGAGTTTCTTCATAAATTCTTCCAGAAAATTTCTTCGAGAGTTCCTCCGGGAATTCCACCAGCAATTCATCCGAGAGTTTCTCCGGAAATTCCTCCGGGAATTCCACCAGAAGCTATTCCAGGAAATTATTCAGGCTTTTTTCAGGAAATCATTAAAGCTTTCTTCAGAAATTCGGCTCGCAATTCCTCCCGAAGTTCTTCCGATAGTTTCTCTGGGAGCTCATCCGGGAAGTCCTCTAGGAATTTTTCTAGGAGTTCCTCCTGAAATTCCTCCGGGAGTTCTTACGGGAGATCTTACGGGAGCTCCTCCGGCAGTTCCTTCGGGAATTCCTCCGGGAGATCCACCAGCAGTTTCTACGAGAATCCCTCCGGGAGTTTCACCTGCAGTTTCTCTGGGTGTTTCTCTGAAAAGGAACTTCCGGAGGAACTCCCAGAGTAATTTCCGGAGGAACTCCTGGGATTTTGTATAGGAATTTCCGGAGAAATTATTAGAGGAATTCTCGGAGGAGCTGCCGGTGGAACTTTTGGAGGAATTTATTGAAGAACTACAGGAAGAATTTCCGTAGGAAATCATGAAGGAACTCTCGTAAAAATTCTAGGATGAACTCCCAAAGGAACTTCCGTAAAAATTCCAGGAGGAACTCCTGGAAGAATTCTTAAAAGAACCTCCCGGAGGAATTCCCGTAAGAACTCCCAGAGAAATTCTCCGAGGAACTTCTGGAGGAATTTGTAGATAAATGCCTAAAGAAATTCTAAATGAATTCCTGGAAGAAAGCCTGATTGAATTCCCGAAGGAACTACTGGTGGAACTTCAGAGGAACATCCGGTGGAATACCCTAGAGGAAGAGAAAATATGTTTCTGAAGGAACTTCCAAAATCCTATTTCCCGTGAAATTCCTGCTAAATATCGTTCAGGAATTCCGTGTAAAGTTCCTGGAGGTATTACCGGAGAATTTCTTGGAATAACTCCTGGAAAAACTCCCGGAGGAACTCCCATAAGCACTTCCGGAGGAATTCCCACATAGAAGTCCTGAAATAATTCTTAGAGAAGTTCCTAAAGAAATTTCCAAAAGAATATATGAAGGAATTCCCAGAAAAATACCAGGAGGAATGAATGCAGAAATTCCCAGATGAAATCCTGAAAGTATTCCCAGATTAATTGCTGAAGAAAATCTCTGCGGATTGTTTGGAAGAAATTTCTGCAAGAACTCTTGGCAGACATCCGAGTAAATTCCGAGTGAAGTCCGGAAGGAATTCTAGTACACTTCCGCGGAAAATCTCCCGGAGAAATTCCTGGAGAAGTACCTGAAGAAACTCCCGAAAAAATACCTGTAAGAATTTCTGGGGAAATCTTCTTCTTATTGGCATTACATCCCCACACTGGGACAGAGCCGCCTCGCAGCTTAGTGTTCATTAAGCACTTCCACAGTTATCAACTGCGAGGTTTCTAAGCCAAGTTACCATTTTTGCATTCGTATATCATGAGGCTAACACGATGATACTTTTATGCCCAGGGAAGTCGAGACAATTTCCAATCCGAAAATTGCCTAGACCGGCACCGGGAATCGAACCCAGCCACCCTCAGCATGGTCTTGCTTTGTAGCTGCGCGTCTTACCGCACGGCTAAGGAGGGCCCTTTCTGGGGAAATACTTGGACGAATTCCAGGAGAAATTCATGAAGATATTTCTAGAGGATTTCTTGAAGGATATTCTGAAGTAATTGCCAAAAGAATTCCAGATTGGAATGCTGGATGATTTCGCTATTGAATGTTTGGAGGTATTCCCGGAAAATTTCCTGGAAGTAATCCCGTAGGAATTAAAGGAAGAGTTCCGAGAGGAATGCCCCGCGAAGTTCCTAGAAGAATTGCCCGGAAGCCTCCTTTCAAGATGCCCGGAAGCCTCGTGCTAGGAGGCCTGAAAGCCTCTTTTCAAAAGGTTCAGAAGCCTTCTTTCAAAAAGCTCAAAAGGCTCCTTCCAATTCGGAAGGTTCTTTTCAAAAGGCTCAGAAAGCTCTTTACAAAAGGTTCGGAAGCCTGGAAGCATCCTTTTAAGAGGCCCTGAAGCCTATTTTTAAGAGGCTCGGAAGCCTCTATTTGTGAGGGTTCAGAAGGCTCCTTTAAAAAATCTCGGAAGACTCCTTTCAAGCAGCTCAAAAGGTTTCTTTTTAAAGGCTCGGAAATCTTTTTTCTAGAGGATCGTAACCTTTTTTTCAAGAAGCTCGTAATCTTAACTTCAAGAAGCTCGGAAGCGTACTTTCAAGAGGCTTTGAAGCATCCTTTTAATATGTAAAGCCCTTTCAACAAGAGGCACGGAAGCCTACTTTCAAGAGATTCAGAAGGTCCGTACAAGAGGCTCGGAATTCTCCCTTCAAAGCGCCCGGAATTGATTTTTCAGGAGGCACGGAAGACTACTTTCAAGTGGGAGTACCTCAATTAATGCAAAAGTGCGAAGGGGTACCTCTCAAGAGAAAGGTTGAGAACCGCTGCTGTAGTGCATTTTTTTTCGACAAGGCACAAGCGATTTATTATTAACTAGCAGACCCGACAAACTTCGTTTCGCCTAAAATTGATGAGTTCTCGAGTTATGCAGAAATTTCGGTTTCATTTGTATGGGAGCCCCCCTTTCTAAAGGAGGGAGTGGTCTCGAACCATCTTAAGAACCTTCCCCGACCCCAAAAACCTCTGCATATAAATTTTCACGCCGATCGGTTCAGTAGTTTCGAAGTCTATAAGTTTCAGACAGACAGAAATTCATTTTTATGTATATAGAAGAAGAAGAAGAAGATTATCTATATGGTCGTTCTGCTCAAAGCTTATCTTAGAATTTTGTAAACATTCATTCTCGTTAACATTGTTCAATAAAACAACAGATTAGCAGCTGTATGCGTAGATTTCGTTTCAATCTGTCCGTACCTCTTCAGTTATTGACACTTGAAATTTTAATACGAGAATCCAGGAGGTATAGTTTTGTCAGCCGGCGCTTTTCTAATGTGACACGAGTATCAGAGGCTCAACCGGGGGACAACCCATAATTCAGCGACAGCTGAGATATCGACAGGCAGAGAACTGCGGCATAACCCATTTATGATTGACGGAGAAGAAGAAACGAAAGTACTTACCGAATACTGGATTATAGGTATATGGAAACTCATAATTCCACTATTTAGAGGTGAGCCAGTCTAGGGCTGCAAGCCTCTTTAATAAAGAAATAAAAAAATAAAAATAAAAAATCCACTATCCAAAAACGAAATGCAGCATGATGGAAAACTACAGAAAGATATTTTTTTTATATAAAATGTTCAATAATAAATGCGAAATGATAAGTTTTTTTATGTTAAATCATAAATTTTAAATATTAAATTGTAAATTTTAAATATTATATATTCAATATAAAATATTAAATAATAAATATTGAATATTAAATATTAAATATTAAATATTAAATAATCAATATTAAATATTAAATATTTAATATTAAATATTAAATATTAAATAATAAATATTAAATATTAAATATTAAATATTAAATATTAAATATTAAATATTAAATATTAAATATTAAATATTAAATATTAAATATTAAATATTAAATTTCGCCCCCCCCCCTAAGGTATTTCCTTGATATTAAATATTAAGTAATAAATATTAAATATTAAATATTGAATATTTAATATTCAATATTAAATATTAAATATTTAATATTTAATATTTAATATTAAATATTAAATATCAAATATTAAATATTGAATATTAAATTAAAGTACATAATATTTTAAAAATGTACCTTATCCCAAAGATGAGCAAAAATGGACCAACATCTACACAAGATCTAAAGTAATAGAGCAGAAAAGTGGCATAAATTTGGAACTGAAATTTAGACCACTGGTGCGAGGCATTTTTTTGTTCGTTGATCTAAAGTTTGGTACAAAACATATTGAAATGACATGTGCATGTATGCTTTCTTAAAAACATCAACAAGCCAACTATTATAACAGCAGTGTAGAAAACTATGATCTTTAGGTTTTCATTTTACGAATGTGGTTTTTCATCTGTCAAAGACGATTTTGGACCTGGTTCCAGTGAAACCAGTGAAACATATTTTCGAAAAATGTAAATTTTGAAGATAGAAGCAATTTTATATCATGAGAAAAGTTATTTTGTTGCCCAACTGAGTATTCCAGTGCAAGTTTTGCGGACAATATGTTAGCGTCGCTCCAGAATGTTAAGCAAACAAACATGAAAAGTTACATCAAAACTGTCACTTTTTGTATTCTGGTATTATTTTCATTATGTAATACAAAATACTTCCACATTCACATAGTATGATGGTTTTACAAATATTTATAGGTACCAACTGATTTTGACCCTTAGTTAGTTATAGTTTTCTAGAAATCAAAGGGGGGCGTTTTGGCCAGGTGGGGCGCATTATACCGTCTTACCCTACTGCTTGTTTCGTCCAATATTACATGCCAAAACCCCTTCCTAGCCTCTATAGTGGAAAATATTACTGTGCCTCAATCCGATAAATATTGAAAAGTTTATCGAATGTATTCATAGACTTCGATTTGCTAAACATGGCTGTCTTACAGAACTTCACGTACCCCAATTCACGAGCTGCTTTTGCCGATAGCAAGGGACGATGGTCGACGTCTACTATTTGAAGGACCAAGTGGTAGTCCTAGTCCAAGACCTAGTACCTTAATTGGATTTCCTCCGAAGCTTTGAAGGCGTAGCTTTGAAGACAGCATTGGAGGATGATCGATTTCAGAAAGTTTTGCTAGTCTTGCAAATCCAATCAGACTAGTGTTAGCGCCTGTATCAACCTCACATGTTACGGACTTCCAAACATTGTCGAATTTCAGATCGATTTCAGCCAGAACACTTCCTCTATGATCCGAGTTGTCGAAAATCTTTCCTAACTCGTATTCCGCGTCCGATTCATCCGAAGATTCGACGCATCCTGAAGTTTCATCGTTTGAGTCACTGCTTTCGTCCTTCATCTCTTTTATTCGTCGTGATCTCCGTTGTTTCCGTTTCCTGTTGGCCTTGCATACTTTTCCAAAGTTGTTCTTTCCGTTGCACTTATGACAGCGTTTGCCTAAGGCGGGCAACTTCCTTTGCTGAATTCGTGACGGTCTCCGAAAAATTTGCAACGGAGAAAGCTCACTGCTGCTTTGCTTTGACTCACCTTGTTAACCTACTTTGGGTGTTGGTCGTTTGGTCGCGATCTCTTCTGCTCTACATAAATCCACGGCTTTCATTAGCGTGATGTCGGCCATGGATAACATTTTCGCCTTCAGTTGTGGCCTTCGATTAGATGTGACGATCTTGAACGTAACAAGTTCATCCTCGATCACCCCAAGCTTAGCTACTTTTGCCAGTGTCTTGAGACGACTAACATAATCATCGATTGATTCAACTGAATATTGGCCAGCAGAAAAAAATCTAGCAGATCAATAATGACGTTGCGCTTTGTGATGACTCTAGCTTTTATGGCGGCCAGTGCAGTCGCGGGATCTGCCTGTTGTGCCGCTGTTAGATCGAAATTGAAATATTGTCTTCTGACCGCTTCACTGACTACTGATAGAAGAATACTGACTTTGCATTATCTCCTTGTGGCTGTGGTGAATAAAGTGAGCCTGAAAAAAGCATTTGCAGTTTTTGGTTACATTGATAAATAAAATAGAATTTAAATAAAATTAAATGATAACGAATTTGAAATTCTATCGTAGTAGGCATTGAAATGCCAGCAAACAAAGAAGCTTATGAGAAGAAATTTGAAAT
The DNA here is from genome assembly GCF_024139115.2 of Armigeres subalbatus. NCBI lineage: Eukaryota > Metazoa > Arthropoda > Insecta > Diptera > Culicidae > Armigeres > Armigeres subalbatus. Next base: position 254,293,863 of record NC_085139.1, on the reverse strand, counting down.
TGAATCTCAGTAGGCTGACAGGGAAAGGGGACAAAGAAAGTAAATAAAGATCATCTAGTGTTCGTTTCTTGAGGCGTGAACACGCCATTTGTTTGCAAGTGTCCAACGCTTATTTTCAACAAAAAAGCAAGTTGGGTCGGAGAACAGATTTGCTTGGCTACGACAGTGGCCAATCGACCATTCCCGTTGCTCTCGTATACTCGTTCCAGCTCCGCTCGAAGAAATCCATATTCTGTTCCATGTCGCCCTCTATGGCTACGGCGAAGGTTGAGGAACGGGAATACTGGAAGATGACGACTGCTGTGCCACCATGTCCTGCATCAGCTTTGTCAATAGCTGCGTCTGGTAATTTAAAAACTGTTGGAACTGCGTTTGATCCATACCGATGAGGCTCCAAAATCAATCACTTGAATGAAAAAAAAAATTGCCGCCGATGCCCACACTCTTTAATGATTGAACCGAAAATGTTTTTTTGAACGTCTTGCATGACGTGGTTTTTCGTTGCCTAATTCCTTGTGTTACGTATTTCGTCTATACAATTTCAAATCGAAATATGAAGAAATTTAAAATAAATTCTGGCGAAAAATCTTGTTAACCTATTTGAGTGAGTTAAAATAGTAGTAAGAATACAATTTTATACAGATCTTTCAACAGAGCTTTAAAAGCTATACAGCAATTCTGATTGAAATATTCTCCCCGTCAGAGTGATGGAATCCTGTTCTATAAATCTTTACTTTACCATCGGTAGTGGTTCGAATTGTTACCAATACCCGGTAGTGCAAACAGCACAAACCAAAACCTCCGGTGTGTTTGCCTCTGTTGCTGCTGGCGCTGGAGCTGCATGTACTCGATAATGTATTCCCGGGAGCACATTCGTTGTCGCATCCTGTGCATATTGTATGCGATTCTTGCATATCCCTACACAACAGAGCAGCCAGGAAAGACCACTACCTCAAATACCGAAAAACTAAAATATGACTGTTCAATGAAAAATTGAGAATTGTTTTTGAAAATAAAAAGAAATCCAATATTTTGTAAAATATGAAAAGAATTTTAGTTTCTCTGGAAAAGACAGGTTTTCTACGAAAAACCGGAATTACAGTTGCTTTGATCTGTGTAGGATATGAGATATTATTTTAGAAAAGATAGGAACGAGCACACCGATATCAACATTAGATTTTCTAACGATGGTGTTATAAAAATATATTGATCTTCAAAACATAATAAAAATTTCGCCTATGTTTCCCAGAATCATATTCTTCTTTATTATTAAGCATTCATTTGACTATCACCCTCAAAGCACTACTGACAAAATGATGCCACAAGTGGGGACTGTGTGGCGCCGGTGTCGAAAGGGCGGCGCTTGCGGTTCGGTTGATTGTTCTCTGCTCAATACCCCTGGCTCATTATGCTCATTTACACATCCTGCCGGTCCCCGCCGCACTGTCCACACTACGCCACGTCGCCGTCATCATCATCATCATCATCGTCGAATCATCGTTGAATGAAGTGCAAAGCAAGCTTTTCGGTTGAAGGTGGGTTTCGATTCGATGCGTTGATACCCGGCTCTCGGAGTGCATGTTCTGTTCATGGATCTGCGGTTTTCGTTCCGGTGCTGCCTGCGATGCAATCTGGGTGGACGCGCATGGGGTCCTGGTCCCGGAATGGGTGCCATTTCAGTCTGGTGGTGAGATGCTGGTTGTCGGTTTATGACAGACCAATGACCATCGAGACCATCACGTTCACCAAGGCTTCGCAGCATGGAGCAGCAAGGTTTTGGGAGCATGGAGGGGAAATGCGTGCTTCGTATGTGATGAATTGATTGATTGGGATTAATTGTTGTTTTAATTTTTATTCACAGGTAGATCGTTTGTTCCGATTCATATAATTTCATTTGACTCCTGTTGTTTGCCCATGTTACACAAATACATGCGTGGATAAATATAGGTTAAAATCGATTATCCGGCTATTTTAATCATGTTTAAAATTCTGAATAATTGACCGATACTTTGCTTTTAATTTTTAATATCTAATTACATGATTGGAAATGAAGAATAATCTAGTGACTGATTTTACGTTGTTTATTGTATCCGCAAATCCTGCCACTTGAAATGGAACATAGAAAGCGTGACGTAGATTTCACTTGAACCCGAATTATATCGCGAGTCCCTAATACCGCCGAATATTGTTCGCAGCACCTTACGCTCAACTACCCCGAAGGTTCTGCGATCAGCTTCCTGTAAGCCAGGAAGCTTCAATTCGCATCTCATGGCCTTCATGACTTCGGCATAGCTTCTATCGTCAGCTTTGACGATAATTGTCTCGCATCTATCTCTTGGTTTGCCGCGTCCTCTGAACGATGCGCCTTCAGCTCTACGGGCGTCTTCCTTCTTGGCCCCAGTCGTTTCATCACCTTTCCAAAGCTTTGTTGAAGTTTTTTTTCACTTGGGCCTTCACCTTCTTGCTTCACCTCCCTCCAGGGTAGGCTCTCCTCCCGGAAAATTTCGGCACCTTCACTTGTGGCCGGAGCTGGATTTCTTCTATCCTTCGGGCCGGCAACATAGGAGTTGCTATGGTGGCGACCATCCGTCATCGCAATATCGCAACCCGGCCTAACGCACAGTTCTTCTCCTCATTAAGTAATCGAAGTTTTCTCTCTGACGTCTTACTGGATTTAAGCAGGGACTTCCACTTTTGCTTAACCACTACGATAAAGTCGCAGAGTTCTGCTTAAGGTTCCATATTACCTGGGCCGGCGGATTCTACTTGCAAATGAAAAGCGATGATATTAGCGGAAGAGTGGGGGGAGGGGCTTTTTCCGGAAAGATTGCAGAGTGATATCTTCAGTCACCTTTTCCGCTGGAAAAATTTCACACACAACCGCCACATTTCGGTTGTCGATTGCTCGCTGTTTATGCCGTCCTGGAATTATTTCCACGATTTCTCCTTGGCTTCTCTGATCGTCTGTCGGCTTTCATTTCTGGCAGCTTGATATTCAGAACAGATGTTTTCCAACGCTGGGCTATCCGGTGACAATCGCTTTTTGGCTCTTTTGAGCCCTTTCTTTGCTTCCTCGCGATTTGCTTTGGGTTTGTGCTGGTTTTAGGGATGAAGTTACTAGCTGCTCGAACTATCATCTCAGCCAACCCCATAACCGTAGTTGGTGGCTTGTGTGTTCGATTTCCTGTTGACTGGGGCAACAATCTGCATAGATTCGTGGGGAGAGATCTCTGTTGGTTGACTATCCAGCGCCACGAGGATCGTGATCGGTGCGTGGTTGCTACCTCTTGTGCCCCATTTTTTCGTGGGTAAGAGTAGCCTACCCATGACAGAGCTCGAGGCTAGCGAGATGTTGTTTGCTGACTCCACGAGTTCTAGTTTTGATAGGTGTTAATTTTATGGTGTTTAGAAAAAGGTGATCGGTTGTCGGCACCCAAAAAACCATTCAAAACGGGAAAATATGAACTAAGCGCTATGGCTGAAAATATCAAGATTTTTTTATGTAAATGGCAATGGAATTAATTTAATTTTAGTATATTATGCATATTTAACTCGTATCGGCCAGAGTGAAGGAAAAAACTTATTGCTGCCATTTCGTCATTCTTTGTCGTATTGGCCTGGTTTTATCACTGTTCTGTTCGTACGGATCATCAGAATACATGTTTGGACTTGTGATGTGATCCGCTTCTTCGGAGTAATTCCTGTGGGTCACTGGGTCAGATGCATTCAATTTGACCTCAACTTCCTTTTTTGGCGATATAAGTTCCTATTTATGCCATTTCGTTAGATTTGTATAAAGGGATTATACCAGAACCAAAAATCATGGTGACACCTGTTCCAGAAACGGCCAACAACAGGTCTCTTTGAAGTGACTCTTTAGGAACCGGCCTTAAAAAGGGCAGTTCAATATTTTCCCTCCATATTAGCAACATGGGTATCAAACTTCAGCGTTTTGCAAGACAAGTAGAATTATGTTGTCCGGATATGATTCTGGGGACATTAGCCACCCTGGGGTCAGTTCCGAGGCCCTTGAGGAAGACTCCGGAAGCATTAAAATCGGCCATTCTCGAAATATCATAAACGTTGGCAATATGGGTATCAAACTTCAGCACCTTGCAAGATAAGTCGAATTATGACTTTCGGATAAGTTTCTGGGGATACTGGTCATTCTGAAGTAAGTTCCGAGGCTCTAAAAGGCGCTTCAGGAAGCATCAAAATCGGCCATTTTCAAAATACCACACTGAGGTCTGATTGATACCCATTTCGGACTCTCTTAGTGTGGCCAATATCCCCAGAAAGATATTTGTATGTCACAATTCCACTTGTTTTGCAAAACGTTGATGCTTGATACCCATAATGCTATAGTTTGTAGTATTTTGAAAATGCCCAACTTTGATGCCTCCGGAAGCTCCTCGAAGGACCACGGAACTGCCTTCATGCCAATATCCCCAGAATCATATCCGGATAACATTGTCTTGCAAAATGCTGAATCTTGATACCCAATACCCATATTGCCATAGTTTGTGACATTTCGAAAATGGCCGATTTTGATGCTTCTCAAGAGCCTCGAAACTGACCACAGGGTGGACAATTTCCCCAGCATCATATCCGAATACCATAGTTCCACTTGTCTTGCAAAATGCTCAAGTTTGATACCCATATTGCTAATATGGAGCGGAAGTATTGAACTGGCCATTTTGGGGCCGGATCCCAAGAGGTCAATTCAAAGAAACCTATTGTTGGCCTGTTCTGGAACAGGTGTCACCATGATTTTTATTTATTTATTTATTTATTTATTTCTACTAGTCTTCGAACTGGTCGCACAGACAGATAAAACTATTCACTAATCCTATTTCTAAACATTAACTTGGACAAATTAAAATCAAATTTCGCAGACACTTCGTTAAAACGACGACAACAAACATTGAAAGGGTTGTTTTGCCCAAAAACAGTACGATGAACAGGAAGACGAAGGAATTCTGCACGTCGAGTATTTCTAGCCAGAACGTTGAGATCGATGTTGTTCAAAAGTTCCAAGCAGTCGAAGTTGCTGCTTAATATGTCAAACACGAATAAGCGCTGCAAGAGAATCCTCCTGCTAGCCAAAGTTGGCAGATGTACCAAGGCGCAACGATGCTCATATGGTGGCAAACGAACGGGATCATTCCATGGCAGGAGGCGAAGAGCGAAACGAAGGAAATTTCTTTGAATTCGTTCGATCCGGTTGGTGTTAACGGCCTGATATGGTGCCCAGACCAGCACACCATATTCAAGAATGCTCCGTACAAGTGCACAGTAGAGTGACTTCAGACTATAGACGTCGGTAAACTGCTGCGTATTGCGCTTTATGAAACCAAGCACTGCGTAAGCTTTTGCAGTCGTTACTGAGCAAAATTGAGTTTTTCATCCAGTAGTACTCCAAGATCCTTGACAGTGTTAACTCGGGCGATGCTGGCAGATCACATCGTATGGTTGAAAACAGTTGCATTCCTCGTTCGACAAAATGAAATCGCATTACACTTCTTGACATTTACTTCCATTTCGTTCAACTTACACCAGTTAGGTAATGTGTCAATGTCGGCTTGGATAGCATAGCACTCAGCAACTGATGACACTACACAAAAGAATTTTAAGTCATCGGCAAACATTAGCTTTGGAGATTTAATTGCAATGCAGAGATCGTTGACAAACAATACAAAAAGATGTGGGCCAAGATAACTGACTGCACACCAGATGTGATAGGGAAAGAGTCCGACTTAGTTTCGCCAATGCGTACGCAAGCGCTACGTTCCGTAAGATACGAAAGCACCCAGCTCGTCAACCAGGTAGGTAGACCCATTTTGTCCAGCTTTTCTACTTCCAAAGTGTGAGGCATTCTATCAAACGCTTTGGCAAAATCGATATAAATGGCATCAATTTGCTGTTGCTTATCAAGCGATTTCACCAAGTGGTAGAACGTTTCTTCACGAATCCATGTTGAAATTCCGAAATAATATGATGCACTTGTGGGTAAAGCGCATCGTGGATAAGGCTTTCAAAAACCTTCGGTAGACAGCTCAAAATAGAGATTCCACGGTAATTTTCGACGTTGTGCAAACTGCCAGCTTTATGTACGGGAGTGATGTCAGCAGATTTCCATGCACTAGGAAATATACCTTCCGTCAAAGAACGATTAAAGAGAATAGTCGCAGGTAGAGTCAGTGAATCGGCACAGTTCTTGATGAAAAGCGGGGGTAGACGATCGGGTCCAGCACCTTTGGAGTCATTTATACCTCGGAGTTTGCTGGACACATCCTCCGGAGAAAAGTTGAATGGCGGTATACTCAATTCGTATCGAGGCAAACTGCTCAAGTACTCTTCAGACGAAGGTGATCGGTTATTACTTAACACGCTTCGAAAGAACGACGAGAACAAATTAGCTGATTCGAGGGTTGTTTCAGCAATAGCTTCGTGGTAACTAATTCGTTGAGGGATTCCGCTCGTCTGTTTTCGACGTCTTACGAACGACCAGAATGATGTTGGATGTCGTTTAAAGTTTTCTTCCGGACAATGAATATAGCCGCTAAAGCATTGCGCGTGCAAAGAGTTGTATTTGCTCTCTATGTCACGCAGCTCAACTTTGCGTTGTTCATCCCTTGAACGGAAATATCGCTTCCTAGCTTTACGCAAACGGTTACGGAGATGCTGTAGCTCTCTGTTCCACCAAGGCTGTCTTTTCCTCATAGGTAGCATCGTTGTTTCGTCGGGACTACATCTCGGACAATGGAAAACACTCGTTGGTAGAAATTTGTTACGGCCTCGTTAATATTGCACCCATAGAGACATTCGTCCCAGCGAACGGCAGAAGTTAATGCCTTCAGCAATACAAAGTCACATTGACGAAAACCAAAATCTAAAGGGTCTTCTGAATTCCAATCATCGTTACACTTATCTGCGGTTGCAAATGTCAACACTAAAGGCTTGTGATGATTATCGATACGGAGCAATGGCAACGGTGGCTCGAGTAACTCGAAAAGTTTTTTCTCGTTGACGAATGCCAGATCAAGGAGTCGCCCATTCACATTGCAGAAATCATTAATTTGATGAAGCCCGCAGCCAATGACAGTTTCCACAAGCGTGATTTCTTGCTTAGAGCAGGCGTTTACTGGCAATAAAGAATCTATTTCTTCGTCGTGCATCCAACATAAATGGGGTAGATTATAATCGCCAATAATCAACATTCGAGCTCGGGACACTGTGTTTGTTGCAGAGTGACTGTATCGCGCTCGGAATTATATCGATTCTTTTGGTGGTTTTCGCGGCCGGATCGCGCATAAAAGCCAATCGTCGGCTAGGAATTAGTGCCAATTAGTGAAACAACCAAAAACCCGACCAAGATCGGTGAAAAAACATCAAAATTAGTGTGTGCAAAAGTGAGTGAAATAGTGCTTCTACCGCAATGAACCGGCAAAACAACAGGCCGCTAACACATAGGTGTTGGGTTGCTTACGGTGGTTCATTGAAGCTTCGACGGTGCGTAACCCGAGTGAGTGAAAGTTTTCAAATCAAAACTATCCTGTTTTGCGATTCTTGGCGAAAAGTTCGGCAAGGTAGTTAAAAAAAACTACCTTTGACTGTTATCAGACGTTTCATACACGACGTTGAAGGAACACAAGATAGGAAATCTTTAGTATTTGTCTATTCTAACGTTCTGGGGTAAACAACGGGTGGCCGTTGTTAATCTATTCCGATTTCCAACGTCCGCCGAATATAATAGCGAGAAACTGGTAGAGTAGGGAAGGGGGATTATGGCAGCCGCAAGTAGCGGCGACCCCGGTAGGTCAACACAGGGACAATGGCCAGGTTTAGGAAATTCGACCAATGGTTTTGGAGGTTTAACGTGTGGTAGCCGAACTCGTCAACTATTCAATCAGTCGAAACGTATTGATAGACTACGGCTGCACAGTACGAAAGACGCGAGAAGACTAGTCGTAGATGGAGGATCGGTAGACTACTCAACTGACTCGCCATAGAGCACATTGGTGTTAGTGATATCATATAATCGTTCAATATATAATAGAGTAGGTTATCCATAGCAGCGTCTACCACATCCCTCTTTTACTATTTTTTAGAGATTTATTATTTCAAAATAATTAAATATATTGGTTAGATACATTAAGAATGAAATGTTACTTATCTTTACGGACTGAATCTGACTGCAGGTCTGACTGTGCAGCGAACGCCTTGTTGGTTCTGGTGGAGGTGCCACACTCACAGGGCTTTCTGGATGAGATGACTCTGCTAGATGATTAGCTTCTAATAGCTGCCTGGTATGCGAAGCTTTTTCCCCCGACTCCACAGGTCCCCCAATATCAGCATCCGATGATCCGTTCCATTTCTTAAGATGTGAAATATTTCTATCGAATTGTTTTCCTGAGCTATTGGACTGCACAGTTACGTTTGAACCATTTCGGCCTAATACTGTAAACTTCTCATTCAGGAAGGGCGTAGCTAACTTATTCGACGGAAGAAGGTTTTTCATGAGAACAGTATCACCTGTGGAGATGTCGTTGGGTTTAGCTCTTCTTCTAGTATCCTCTCTCTTTCTGCTGGATCTTTTTAGCCATGTCTTGGTCTCTGAAATCAGTGCTTGGGGGTACTGTTTCAAGGTCATCTACCTGGGGCAATTTTGATCGTAATTTTCTTCCCTGCAGCAGTTCGCTTGGAGCTTTTCCGGTTATGGTGTGTGGCGTATTGTTGTACAAATTCAAATAATGTTCAAGTTCGGCTTTCCAGTTGTCATGTAAAGCGTGGGCGATTCTCATCCGTTTCAATAGGGACCGGTTTTGCCGTTCCACTTCGCCATTTGCTTGTGGCCAATATGGCGTAGTGTGATTGAGATGTATTCCGTTATTTGAGCAAAATTCCTTAAATTCCGTCGAAACAAACTGTTTCGCGTTATCAAGAGTTAATGTTCTGGGTGGACCCCATGTCCTAAACATTTGCTTCAAGCTTTTAATGGTGTCTTGCGCAGTTATACGGTTCATTATTACGATCTCAATATACCGACTATAGTAGTCAATCACAACTAAAAGATAATCACCAGATGGCATAGGGCCCAAAAAGTCCATTGCTAAGTCGACCCAGGGCTTTTCTGGGAGTGCACGTCGCATCATTGGCTCTGGAGGATCACTAGATTGTACTAGCTGGCAACCTTCCCACCTCTCGCAGAACTTCACCGTATCTTGATCGATTCCCGGCCACCAGCATCGCTCTCGAAGCCTCCTATTCATCATTGATTGGCCGGGATGTCCCTCGTGAGCCAATTCACACATCCTTGTTCGTAACGAATTTGGGATCACTAATTTAGTTCCCCGCATAACTAGCTTGTTAATGTAGGAAAGTTCTAAACGGAATGGTTTATACTGCTTCAGATTTTCCAGATCCCATTTATCAGTTTCAATACTTTTGATCAAATTTTGTAAATCCTGATCCGATTCTGTTGCCCTTACCACTTCTTCAATATCGATTGCAGCATACTCTTGAACAACTCTGATTATTTCTTCAGTTTCCGAATCAAAACTTCGTTCGTCTATCGTAGAGAGTTGACAGAGAATGTACCATGACACGCCTTATGTACATATCTGTTTCTTCGGTCCAGTTTGGATCGTCAACATGAGCTGCTAGTCTAGACAAACAATCGGCCAGATTGGCAGAACCCTTGCGATATACTACCGTCAACTGGGGGGAAGATGATCATTGAGGTGAAGATGATCATTTGATGTGTCAGTCAAAAGTGCCAAATTTTTTTATGAAACGGTAGTCAACAATATTCTTCGTTCAAGTAATGTTACCGCTAGGTAGAAATCCGAGTTTTTCGATTATAATCATGAAAATGTATTTTGTGGAAGAAAGAGAGAGATAGTCACAAATACGCTATTTTCGTTTCAAATATTGATTTCTTAGACTTCTTTACGTAGTAAATTCAACATTCATACAAATAAGCTAGTGTACTAGGTCATAATGGTTTTAGTAGAGCTGTCTTGATCAACTTCACCCCAAACCAGATTATTCAAAAAATGTGTGATAATTTAATTTATTTTAATAAATGCGAACGCATTTCAGAAAACTAAAGTTGTTGATTATTGCAACGTATAGCAGTACATGTTTTGAAAATATTTGTTTCGATTTAAAATGTAAACACACATTGTTATTGCATGTTTTGTCTTAAAAATGATCATCTTCCCCCCAGTTGACGGTACTTTGAATTTAAAAGCCTGAATGCGAAGCAACCATCGCTCAATCCTTGCGGTTGGTCTGGATGTTGCTGTAAATAATGTTTCTAGTGGACGATGATCAGTCTCAAGCTCGAAAGTGATTCCTAACAAATAGGTTTTGAACCTTTCTACTGCCCATACGACTCCTAGAGCTTCCTTTTCAATAGGCGGATAAGTTTTCTCAATGTCGGTTAAACTTTTAGACGCATAACTTATTATTCTTGGTTTAGCGTCTTTAAACTGGATTAGCACGGCCCCTAATCCTACTCCGGATGCATCCGTAATAACCAGTGTACGATCTTTCGGATCATAAAACCCTAAACTCCCTGCAGATCCAATAAGCCGTTTAACGTGTTCAAAGGACTCTTGGTGTTGCGATTTCCATTCGAAGGAGTATCCTGTTTCAAAAGGTGTCTCAGAGGATAATTCACGGTTGTGAGATTTGGAATAAACCTAAACATGAATAGTAAAAGTCAAATAATCAAAACAAAATAACACAATCAGAAATTTACCTAGAAACATACGTCACAAGACCAAGAAAGCTTCTAAGCTCCTCTTTTGTGTGTGGTGCTCTGCAAGATAGGATGGATTTGACTTTTTCTTCGTTTGCGGAAACCCCATCAGCTGAAAGTTTGTGTCCAACAAACATGACTTGGCGTTGTTTGAATCTGCACTTATGGTCATTCAATAATATTCCGTACTGGCTCAAGACATGTAGAGTTTGTTTCACAGCCGCGTCGTGCTCGTCTTCAGTTTCTCCGAATATCATGATGTCATCTATGAACACAACAGTGTTCCTACATCCACCCAGAATGCTTTCCATCAGATTTTGGAACAGCTCAGGGGCACAGTTTATTCCAAATAAAAGACGCTTGTAACGATACAACCCCCAGTTCGTAATAAAGGTCGTGACATCACGGCAATCCTCCGCTAATTCCACTTGATGAAAAGCTTGTTTGATGTCAAGCGATGTGAAAAATTTGGCATTACGGAAACGCGATACAAGGTCTTCAAACACAGGAAGCGGATGGTTTAATCTCTGAATTGCTCGATTCGCTCTTCTCATGTCGATACATAAACGCAGTTCTCCATTTTCCTTCAGAATGGGAACTAGAGGTGAAACCCATGATGTTGGTTTCATTACTCTTTCAATAATGTCCATTTCTAAAAGCTCAGTCAGCTTGTTCTCTACCTTTTCTAGGAGTGGAATTGGACAACGACGCAATGGTTGAATGACGGGAGGAACTGTCCTATCGATAGGGATGTTCAATTTAATGCCCTTCATCTTGGGAAATGTTTTCGATGAACTATCAATTTTTCTAATAGACAGAGAACGAGTGCTAGGCAGCCCGACTGTCAAGACTCCTAGTTTTTGGGCAGTTAGTTTTCCCATCAACGGCTGTTGTCCTTTCTCAATTACATAAAAGGTGGTGTTAGTTCTCAACAAGTTCCCTTATCATCAACTTCAAGTTCAGCGTCAAAGGTTGTGATGAGCTTCAAAGGTATGCGTCCGTACGCCAAGAATCGTTTACTCTTATCCAATCTTTGGTTGGTTATCTTCACATCTCGCAGTTTCATTAGCTCCCATGTTGTATCGTCAATTAGATTGTGCTTGGATCCAGAGTCGATTAACATAACGATCTGAACTCCACCTACACGACATTGAATAGCTTCATCGTCTCTATCGCCCACATTGTAAACTGGCAAATCTTCGGGTGTTTCGTCGCTGTCATTTTCAGTCACATTAAAAACGTTTCTGGTGCGTTTTTCCGGACGATAATAATCTTTACCAGCTCCTGAACTGTGCTTACGTTTCTGTGATCCCTAAATAGTTGTATCCCTCATATTCAAATATCAAATTGCATTCAAATAAAAAAGTTCTGACTTACCCATTCATTGTTGAGCTTCGTCCCATGCTTTGTACGACACATTGTTCGAAAATGGCCCACTTTACCACACTGCAAGCATGTTCGGTTTGCTGCCGGACATCGGTCTCCAGGTTGGTGAGCTCTGTATCCGCAACGAAAACATTTCGGTTTTCCGTCATCGGTTGAACTATTCTTCGTAACTAGGTGGTTGACATTACTGGCTGCTCGGCAATCACCTCTGCTGCTGTTCATTTTGGAGGATTGATACCGCACTGCTTGGTGTGCGTTAACAATTTTCGTTGTGTCATCCAACGTAAGGACCTCCTTCTCTAACAATTTCTGTCGCAAATCATCCGTAGAATATTGTATTACCTTGTCAATGATCGCAATATGGCGACTCTCATTGGCCGTCTTTCCGAAGCAAATCTTTTCTGCTTTTTGTTGAACTCTAAGAGAAAACTTTTCGATCGGTTCATCATCTTCAGGAGCCAACGACCAGAATAGAAAACGCTCAAAGCTTTCATGGTGCTTTGGCGAGAAGTGTTGCGTCAGGCTGGTTTTGCATTTAGGTATGCATTGGGATCATCGTTTGTTTCATCTTCAGCACCTGGCAGGCCATAATATGCACACTGCAGCTCTATTCCTCCCATGGCCAAAAGCTGCATTTTTCTTGCTGGTCCTTCCAATACATTAGCCGCAGCCATAACATTTTCAAACCACCGAATCCACATATTCCAAGCATTCCTGACTTCGGATGCCGGAAGATGCTTGTACTTAAAGTGGGGTAGATTGTATGACGCCGGGCTGAAGAACTGCACATGTTGTTGAACTACTCGTTCGCTAATATCGATATCTTCCATTTTTTCCGATATTATTCCTCTATTTGAATAAAAAAAACTATAATCACTTAAGGAAAACAATAATTCCATGCACTAGAACAAAGCATTCCTAATACTATTTGCACTATGTCAGTCAAGCTTTATGGATCTTTATGTTTCACAATTTTAATTCTCATAAAACTTCAAAAGGAATATTCTCCATAACACACGATAATCGAAGTTCATCTTATCAACCGGAATTCAATCGGTTTCGGCACATACGATACGTTCCATTTATCATGATTCATTCATCAAACATCATAACCGTAATTTAATCGGTAACTTCTCATCGATGATGACGTCGCATTTTCTAACCGGAATTGAATCGGTTACTGAAAACAACACAAACACATTTCGCTTCATTTTCAACCGGAATTTAATCGATTGCACGTGCTATGTATCTGTGCACACTTCTAATTAGATTTTCTTTCTTCTCTTTTTTTTTCTTGCTTGCATTCGCATATCATCCTTATTGCAAACCACCGTCAATTTTCTAATATATATTGATCGCATTTCTCATTCTTCTTGATTTTAAAGTGCATTTGCGTTTGACACTAAGACACATATGCTGCAATATTGTATCCGATCAGCTCGAAGGTAAAGAATATTTCATTCTTGATTCTCACCGCCTCACGTATACAAGTTTCAATATTTTCTTTTGTTCCGCAACAGCGTCACCTTACATACACTAATTTTAGCCCGTCTCCACACACATACACAAAGATTCCCCTTTTCACGCCAGAAAAATGGCGTTACCATATGAATGCTTTTGTTTCTCACAATTACCTATACAGGTTTCAGAACTTTATTTGGTTTGAGGTAGCGTCGCTTCAGGAGCTGTACTTTGATCACGTTCCTCACACATATACAAGCAATTCACTTTTTTTTTTTCGGGCTGCAAAAATGGCGTCACTTTATCGGCGATTATCCTTTCCTGTTTCTATTTTCCACCGAATGACCATAACTTGCCATTTCCAGACACACATTCTCTCCAAAATGTTTTCACAGTTTTACACAAAATGGTTGAAATTGAATATTTATTTTTTTTTTTCGTAAGCAATATAAATGCTTTTTCCAACATGGCGTCATTTCATAATATTATCACCGTTTCTAGAGGATTCTTTCTAAGAACTTTACCCGACTATTTTCACGTACCTTTATCACTACTTTCCACGTAATTTCACTGCCGTTTTTCACCTCGTCGCCACGGTTTGTGGTAGCCGAACTCGTCAACTATTCAATCAGTCGAAACGTATTGATAGACTACGGCCGCACAGTACGAAAGACGCGAGAAGACTAGTCGTAGATGGAGGATCGGTAGACTACTCAACTGACTCGCCATAGAGCACATTGGTGTTAGTGATATCATATAATCGTTCAATATAGAATAGAGTAGGTTATCCATAGCAGCGTCTACCACAAACGTATCTACAGTTGATCCCAAAGGACGATAGTAGGCCACTGCCGGATGGTCCATTCATTGTTGGGATATCGGTGGAGAAAGCCGCAGGTGGACCAATCGAAGGAGCATCAACGGAAGCTAGGGGAACACGATACATGCTGAAAGTTAGAAGTCAGGTCCAGGCTGATAGACTACTAAAACTATCCATGCTCATGGATGGTACCGAAGTCATCATTCGGGAACATCCAACTCTGAATATAAGTCGATGTGTGATTTCCTGCTTTGAATTGACCCGTTTGAGCATGAGCATGAGCATGAGCATGATTGACCGCCCACGGTTGCTACTCCGTTATTGCCAGGTCAGCTGTAATTACACAGAGAACCAACAGATGAAGTTTGGGACTAACATCACCTTCAATGTGTAAGAACTGATGACCCAAAAATAAGCAATACCAGCGCCGGCCGTGTCCGAATGCAGGTCAATTGAGGAATAGGTAGGAAATTGTTGACGTGATACTCGCTTTGATAGAAGCCGACGAGTCATCTGCACTTCCACGAGAAATCACTGGGATGTTGGATATATGGGGTAGGGAGTGTGGCAGGGTTCGTTTTGGTAAACGGTATGCCGTGTATAGCGTGTAGTTTCATTTAAAACAAAAACAATCGAACGAACGCTAATTATTTAAATTATTGACCCCACTACACAACTGGATGCGAGCTAAATTTTCACTTTCTGATAAATTTACTCCCCCGCACAATGCAGAACAAAATTTCGGTGACCAGCCGATCGTTTTGCTTTCCGCACAAAGCAAAACTAAATTTCGACGTCCGGCCGGTCGTCCTGCTTACTGGAGAAACACGACTGGAAAGAAACAAATTTAGACTTTATGATTAATTCACTCACTCACACAATGCAGAACAAAATTTCGATTACCGGCCGATCGTTTTGCTTTCCGCACAAAGCAAAACTTAAGCCCCAAACGCAATACAACGGAACGGCGACGGAAACGGCAAATTTGACAGAAAATATATGGGCTAACTGTCAAATTTTCCGTTTCCGTCGCCGTTCCGTTGTATTGCGTTTGGGGCTTTAATTTCAACGACCGGCCGATCGCTCTGCTTACTGGAAAATCTTGGCAAACGATGTGCAAGGTGTAGAGAAGCAGAAGGAAAACATTCGAACGTGCACTAATTATTGACTGCACAAAGCAGAACAATGCAATAGATGAAAACATTTTTAGCCCTGGAGATAGAAGGTGGTAGCTCTACTGTGCATCCAAAGACCCTATAACAAGAAGCTACAGACCTCATCTTGAGGTAATTTTCAGCACAGTAAGCCCCGCATAAATACACTCAGACATCAAAGCGACATTTGCAGTATATTTACACTTCCGGGATGAAGATTTATATCAATGATATACATCATTAATACACATCTGTGACCCTAGCCCGTATTTAGTGAAATCAATTTATATTACAAGCATGAAACGGACTCACCATATCTGCAGTTGATTGAAGTTCATTTCAGGTTGATGTTTAATATCGTAGAAAAGCACTTGAAATCTAGCCTCGTTTCCATCCTCCAGCATGTGCCTGAATTCTGATCCAGCTGTATCCAAAATCCAGTGGAAAACATCTTCGATCTCTTGGAAGCTCACGTATTTCGAATTAGTTTCAAAATTCAAATTTCTGTGAAAGTATTCAGAATATATGATTATAAAACTATTCTGATGGAAACGAATTTCAAAATATTCACATTATTTAATTACGTATTCAAATATTTAAATCGGATATCATTTTGAATAACCAGATAGCTATCTATTCAAAATAAGTAATGATTTATAAAGAAAGACCTCAACTAAAAAATTTAAATATTTGACCGTCTGGTGAATATTAAATATTCTGTGTGTAAGATTCAGTGAGCATCATTTATTTTTCGATGAATAATATATCACATCGGCCATTTTACTCTAAATTTACGCCACACAAAAATTGAGAAATATGGCATGAAATAATTTATCATTAGTATCAATAATTTTGCTTGTGCATCGCATTTTGTTGAAACATATGTCGACTATACATCGACAAGATACATTTTGAAAACCAAAACTTTTTTATTACACTGATAACCGGATTTTCCCGAGCGACATTTTTTTATTTTTTTATTTCCAAAGCGTCGTCACACTGTCGGGTGACGGTATAACGTAAGAAAATTCTCATATAATTCTGAAGAGACAACTAGAGACAGATGATCGACGCTGACGTGGTAGCAACAGGTAGCAACATCATTCGCTTGAATGCTCGCAGTAACAACCCTTAGGTTACACATTAATGCTGAGATCTTCATCTTCTTCTTCTTCTTATTGGCATTACATCCCCACACTGGGACAGAGCCGCCTCGCAGCTTAGTATTCATAAGGCACTTCCAAAGTTATTAACTGCGAGGTTTCTAAGCCAAGTTACCATTTCTGCATTCGTATATCATGAGGCTAACACGATGATACTTTTATGCCCAGGGAAGTCGAGACAATTTCTACTCCGAAAATTGTCTAGACCGGCACCGGGAATCGAACCCAGCCACCCTCAGCATGGTCTTGCTTTGTAGCCGCGCGTTTTACCGCACGGCTAAGGAGCCCCCCCCCCCCCGAGATCACTCATGTTAAATTGTAAAATAAAACCTCTTACCTCGCTTGGAATGACAGGCCTTACAAAAGTAGGAAGCACTTATAACTTACCAACAGAGACCCAGATTAGCCTCACCGATGTACCGAAACAAAATGGGTATCCTGAATAATTAGGTTGGAAGCATCTCCGTCCCGTAGGTATAATATTTGATGGATTCAATCTGCTCGTACTCATGGTTTCTTGAAGGAGTAGTTTGATTCATGGATTCCCAAACACCAATTCACAAACATGTCTCTCGTCTAGAGTTTCCATCCCGGGACATCCCGGGACAAAAAATCCCGGGATTAAGGAAAATTCGAGATTTCCCGATTCCCGGGATATTATTTTTGAAATCCCGAAAATCCCGGGATACCCGGGACAAAAATACTGTTTCATTTCTGGTTCGCAAACAGTGTAATTTTTCTTCTTACACCCAACTTAGGTGATAAACTGATATTATATTTTTATACCTCCCATCAAACATGATTTTTTTTTTCAAGTTCGTATGGAGCCAATGTTCTTTGTGATGCACATTCGATATCATCTTATTATTAAATTAGTAAGAGAGGAACAGTCATGAAAATATCGGAGATAGTTAATAGAACACCTTCACAAAAAATATTAGATTCCCCTATACCACTCAATGGAGGGCTACTGACTTATACTTTTTCCAGCAGCTTCAGCTCTCTATTAATTAAACAACAAGTATCTACAGTATAAGATCAGCTACATCTATTTGGCGCCTGCTTCCTCCCCATATTCCGTCTACAGCGAGGTTGTGTACACTAGCTGACATTCTCCTCGCGCCGCCCAACATTGAGTCAGTCTTCCTGAGCATCTTGCCTCCAAAACAATTCTTGATCCAATTCATGTCCTTCCAATCGACGTTCGTACAACAAACTTTCCAGCACATGCGCAAGTACAAGTGGTCCGACCCCGATGCTCTGCCTAATTTTTTTGGTGTATCGCTTCGATCAAAATCAACTCTGGTCAACAGGCTGCAATCAATTTGTCCAATTCTCGGCTTATGTCAAAATTATATACCAACTTTAATCGCGTAATCTATCAACCCCATTATTGTTAAATTATCGAGTTAACTTACGTTAAATTATAGAACTCCGATAATAGTTGAGTTGATTCATCTTTATCGCAGCAAGCGATTACGTTGAACACAATTAACTTTATCGGCGATAACGATAAATTAACGATTAACATCAAGATTAGGAAGCGATCTGTTCAAGATTAGGAAGAGCTGCAGCTCTTGGCAAAAGTATCAATTAGTAGCCTGCCATAGGTTGGAGGATACTCTAGTATTGTGTTTTCTTTGTGAGGGGGTTCCCATATCTCCAATAGGTTATGGGCCCAGTACGATTCTACTGCGCATCTTCCAGCTTTCGTCACTAGGGTATTAAATGCAATCCCAGCAACTGTCTAAACCCAATGCATATTCAAAACAATGCAAACAGTCAAGCCGACTTCAGCCGCCAGCGAACCCTTCCCTTACCAGCAGAATTTACACACCAGCAAAGAATAGCAAAGCAGTTCGGAGATTCTCAAATACCTGGACCATCTATGCAACTTCGAAATAGGTCACCAGCAATAGTGCCACCCAAACCTAGTGAAAATGGCAAAAAGAACAAGAGACATAATAGAAGCAACCACACATCACCCGGTAGACAAAGCCCACCTCCAAAGAAAGTTAACGAAAAAACTAGTATTAATCAGGAAACTGCAAACGCCGATGAAAATGAGTTCGGAGAAACATCTCTCAAGCATGTTCGATAAAGCAAGAGCCACCAATGGCCCACCATACGATCACCGACCAGCAATTCTTACCTGACAAACGAACTGGACCCCGGAAACAATCGACTTGAATGGAGGAAAGTGTAGTATCCCTTTCACTCTCACAGGTGAGAGCGCAGCAGGTGGGAGGATCTGTCCGGGCCGCCTTACCCCAACGCGTTGACAGAGAATCCCCTCTGCGGTCGACCATGTAGAAGCAGAATGAAACCCCCTTCCCTACCTAGAACTACTGACAATGAACCTAGCACAATCGCAAACATAGCCGTAACACTATCAACTGCACAACACACCCGGCGCAACACATACAACTACAGCCTTCCTAGCACCACTAACGTCGTTGTGTCTAGCAACTGGTTTGGTGAAGAAGAGATGGAAGTAGCTTCCCCACTTCCTACTATGTAAGGATCTGCCCGGTGGCATCCATCTACCTGATGTTCGGCCCTCGCAATTCTCCTCCCGACCTGCCACCAGTGAAGCCCGTTCTCAACAACTGCAGTAAAATACCCGCCCATCTCCATTATTACAAAAACAACACTTTTCAACTGCTTATCGGAGCCGCTCTACGTCGATGTTCTAGGAAGGAGAGTGTGATGTAACATCTTCCCTCTCTAGTGAAGTGGATATTCGGGTGAACGAGAATGAAACTAGTCAAGAGTGCCTTGCATCCTCTGCCTTCTCCTGGCATCCAATCTATCTTACTACTTCATCATCATCATCGTCATCATCGGTATCCTCCACAATGAGCTGCGATGAACCCGCAAATGCTTCGCACTGCAGTGGAACATACGTGGTCTACGTTCCAATATCAGTGAACTCAAACTACTGATTAACAAGCATGAACCATGTATCATAGCTTTGCAGGAAACTAAAGCAGACAACCGAGTAGTTCCAACCAATTTTGTGGGCAACAACTACACTCTTCTTCTCGAAACTGGAAGTCGTCGATATTGGCAACAAGGAGTAGGCCTTGCCATCCGACAAAACGTGCCTTTTGAACGCATCGATATCAACCTTGATATCCAAGCTATAGCAGTCCGGATTCATCTCCCTACCCCATTAACAGTAGTATCAATATACATCCCTCCAAATACGCAACAGTGTCAAAGCAAACTAGACGATCTACTTGAACGGCTACCAGCGCCATTGTTACTTCTGGGCGACTTCAATGCGCATCACCCTGCGTGGGGCTCCACAACTTCAAGTACACTTGGCCGCTACATTGCCGAGAAAACGCTAACAAAACACTTGATCATCCTGAACGATAGATCGCACACACGCATTGATCCTGCATCCGGATCTACGTCAGCATTGGATCTTACAATATGTTCCGAGATGCTAGCTCAAAGATTTGTCTGGCAAACCCTTCTGGACGCTCATAATAGCGATCATTTTCCGATCATCGTATCGGCACCAAGTTGGTCGTCAGTAGAAAAGAAAAAAAGACGATGGATTTACGATCAAGCAGATTGGGTGAAATACGAGCGATTGATTGCAGACAGCATTAAACCAGGTGATGTAATAGAAGTAAATGAGTTCGTAGAACATATCCTAACAGCTGCTACAGCTAGCATACCCCGAACCGGTAAAATGGAAGAAAATCAGTACCATGGTGATCTCCTGAAGTTAAAAAGGCAATCAAGCAACGTCGGAAGGCACTGAGAACACTTAAACGTATCAGAGCAGCGGGGTTAGAAACATTTGATGCACTGGAAAAATTCCGGAAAGCAAACTCAGTAGTGTAGCATGCGTATCACGTATGTCACCGACCCTAGTTCAATTCCATAAAATCGCATTCCTTGCGGCATGCCGTATATAATTCTAGACTCCATAATCCAGCGACTCATCAAGTCGATGCCTTTTGCAATGCTTATGCACTTCGTTTTGGAAGTGTCGTTTTACAGAGTCATCGCTTTATGGTTTTTCCCAGGGCAAGCTGTTCCCATGCTACCCGTCGCACGATAGTGTCGACGGTGTGATTTATATAATGACTTCAGGTACCTCCAAATGGGAGCTCAAGTTAAGTTAAGAATTTTAATTGATAAACAGTTTAGTTTGAACGTTCGACGAGTGTGTAACGTTTTTAAAGATATCACCCGCCGAACAGTTAACCTGTTACAGTAGCAAACAGTGAAGGACGCAAAGAATCAATCTTGGGAGGAGTTTGTGGGAAAAATATCTCCAAGCAGCACCACAGCAGAGATGTGGCAGACCGTCAACACACTAAGAGGTAAGAGAAAATACACTACGACTGTTATCAAACGAAACGACGGTTGCACAGATAAGGCAGAAGAAGTAGCAGAAGAGCTTGCTAAGCACTACTACGAAAGATCGGCGACCTCAAGCTATTCTCCATTGTTTAAAATGGCCAAAGAAAAAGCAGAACGGAATCGCGTAGATCACTTACCAGAAACCGATGAAATTTATAATTCGGATTTCACACTTCATGAGCTGCTGTGGGCACTCGATAAAGGGCGCAGTGCCTCCACAGGCCCAGACTCTGTAGGGTATCCAATGCTGCAACGACTACCCCTATCCGTAAAGACAGCTCTACTGGGACTTCTAAACCGAGTATGGCGTAGTGGTGATTTTCCCTCCAGTTGGCGAACAGGTATCATTATACCAATTCCAAAACCAAACTCCTCCGAGGCTGGTCCTGCTGCTTTTCGTCCCATAACTCTAACCAACTGCATAGCAAAGGTTTTCGAGCGCATCGTGAATAGGAGGCTGACAACGGAGCTTGAAAAAAATGGGCGGCTTGACAAAAGACAACACGCCTTTAGAGTTGGTCACGGCATTGATACATATCTGGCAGAGCTAGACAACTCGTTGCCGAACACAGACGAACACTGTTTAATTGCTTCATTAGACCTCTCCAAAGCGTATGACACAACATGGAAATTCGGCATTCTTCGCACCCTCCGAAAGTGGCAGATAAGTGGAAGGATGTACAACATCTTGAATAGTTTTCTCGCTAATAGAACATTCCGCGTAAACGTGGGAGGACATCTATCACGTGAAATGCCGCTGGAGAATGGTGTACCTCAAGGGTCGGTACTATCGGTCACGCTGTTCTTAGTAGGGGAGAACAGTGCATAATGCACCCCTGGGGCAAAATGGCCTCACTCATAAAATCACTCATATAATCTGTTGTAGGACATTTATGAACGAATATTACCATTACAATTCATAATTAGTTATCCATCATTGAGCTCCATTGGAAAAAATTAGCAAAATCCCTTCATATTCACTCAAATTTAACGATTTGCTATTCTTCCACCACATCCGTAAGATTGCAGCTCAATCCATTAAGAAAAAACAAACAACCATGCGTTCACCATTATTTTACATGCAATTGAGTCATTTTACACCACCATTCGGGCGTTTTGCCCCAGGCCTATTTTTAAAACATTTTTTAAATGCGTTAAAAAGTTATGAAAACCTTATTGTTTTGAATAGGAGATCATTGTGAAATGTAGCTGGGTTTGTAAATTTTGCACCTATACGTTGAAATGGTTGGGTATTCTTGTTTATATGGGCGAAAACATCGAAAAAGCTTAAGGGGTGCATTTTGGACCGTTCTCCCCTAGCAATGCAACCAATTTTCAAAGTCGTCCCGCACACAGTATCCGTGCTTCTGTATGCGGACGATATCCTGCTAATAGTACGAAGGAATAAAAAACAGGTGCTGTTTCGTAATTTGCAATCCGCAGTAAAAGCAGTAAACATATGGGCGAAAAGTGTTGGCTTCAGAATTTCAGCTGAGAAATCAAAAATTTTCTACGGCAGTCCAAATGCTCGTCGGGAACCTAGCAGCAACATCAGTATTGACCGAATAGACATACCACCAACAAGGATGTTGAAGATCGTCGGTGTCACCATTGACCGAACACTCTCGTTCAAGAAGCATTTCCAGCTAGTAAAATCAGCCTGCGATACAAGACTACATTTAATAAGAATGATCGGTGCCAAACTACCACGCGGCAACCGAGCCTCACTGTTATGCATCGGATCAGCTATTATCACCTCACGTCTCGTCTACGGTATGACATTGGCCAGTAGAGCAAAAGATTCGGTCATACAAACACTTGCCCCTGTGTATAATCAGATGGTCCGGCTTGCTACTGGCGCATACGTTACCAGTCCGGTCATAGCAATCATGGCGGAAGCAGGGACACTACCATTTGACCTCATGGTTCTGCAATATTTGACACGCACTGCAATCCGTATGATGGAAAAAGATAGTAGAAATGTTGATCTCCCTGTTGTCAATAGAGCGAATAACCGTTTATTGGCATTGACAGGTACACCAATTCCAACCATTGCTGCGAAAAAACGTCTCGGAAATCGTGTTTGGTATGAAACTAAGCCACAAATTGTATGGAACATCAAACAACAACTGAAAGCAGGAGATCCACCGGCGATAGTACGTCCAACAGTGCAGAAGTTTCTAGAAGGCCGGTTCCAGCATACAACGGTGGTATACATCGACGGATCCAAAGGGAACGACACTGTTGGAGCAGGTGTGTACTACGAGAACGTTCGGAAATCGATAGGTCTACCCCAACAGTGCAGTGTTTTTTCTGCGGAGGCATTTGCTATTAAATCGGCAGTCAACACTCGGATATCGAACCCTATGATTATCCTATCTGATTCTGCCAGCTGCTTGTCGGCTATATAATCTGGTAAATCACAACACCCATGGATTAAAAAAATTGAAAACCTGATACCGCCCTATAAAACTCTGCTGGATCCCTGGACACGCCGGCATTCATGGCAATGAAGTAGCAGATCACCTCGCCGGTGATGCTCGAAATCGCCCACCAATAAATGTCGCAATCCCTGGGAAAGATGCAGAAAATACATCGCCAATGGAGTAACAGATGGCATCGCTCAACAAATGTTAAATTGAGAGAGGTAAAATATGGAACCGAAAAGTGGATTGATCAAGAACGTTTCATCGACCAACGAATTCTAACGAGGCTACGGATAGGACACACGAGACTAACACATGAGTTTCTGTTGGATAAATCAACCCCACCAACATGTGAATGCTGTGGAACAATCGTAGATGTTCGTCATCTGATCCTGCACTGCCGAAAATATGAAGAACCAAGAATAAAATTTGAAATCGACCCAGACAGCCTATACCTGGCCTTAGGAAATGATGCTGACAAGGAAAAACGTTTGCTGAATTTCTTACAAGAAACTAAGTTATATACGAAGCTTTAAGAAGGAGACGAAATAAAGGTGGTTATGTGAGAAGAAGAAAATGACGAAGCTGAAAGAAGAAGTTTAAGGCAACGACGCAGATATCAAAAGTGATTTAGAAGATGATAAGGTGGAAGAAAAAGAACAGTGATTAAGAATCCAGAAGCAAAAGAGAAAAAAAAAGGAGCTGACTGAAGTGAATATGTAACATTAGAGTGAAAGTGAATGAAAAGAATAAACATGGGAAAGGAGAAATACAACGAGAGCAGTACAACAGAAGGAGCAAATAAGAAGTCGGAAAAACCAGTCCAGAAACAACATCAACGAAAAGCAGATAAGATATGCATGATATTTTCTTTATGAATCTTAATTGTTAAATTACATTAAAAATACTTAATTTTCTGGACATGAATACACTCCCATGGTGTAAAATGTCAATAATAAAAAAACAACAACAACAACAGCCAAATAATCAAAACGAGGCCTTGATCACCGGCCAGATCGAGCAGTTTTCCGATGCAAATAGAATATTGTTCGTACAGGAGCGCCTCACTATTGGGTGCCAGATATACTGTGCAAACGAATAAGTCGAGGTCAGGAAAAGATATACGAACGATAGTTTGCTCTAGTTGTTCACATCCAGCAACGCTAACAGGCATACTTTTTATCCCATTTCTCACGCCGATCAGCACTCCGCCGCCGCGCAGACAGCTGCTAGTGCTTTCATTCCTATCACAACGATATATCGTGTAATTGTCTGTGAGCTCGGTATTCTCGATGTTATCGTGGAGCCAAGTTTCCGTGAGAGCAATGACGTCGTAGTCACTATTGGACAAAGCCAAAGATAGATCGAGCGTTTTGGTACGGAGACCGCGTACGTTTTGGTAGTATACCGTAAACGTTTGACGTGATGTTCTACGATGATTAATGGGAAGGTGAGAAATAGCGGAAGGCAAAAATTGCGTGTTGCGGGGAGTTGTACTAACTTGTGCGTTTGATTATGATATAATCCCTTTATACAAATCTACCGAAATGGTATAAATAGGGACGAAATAAACGATTGTACCCCGTTTGGTATAATGGCCGTTTGGTATAACGGCCGTTTGGCATAATGTCGTTTGGCATAAAGTCATTTGGCATAATGGCCGTTTGGCAGAATGGTGGTTTGACATAATAGTTATTTGAGCTGTGTAATGGATAAGTAAGATTTGTTGAGCCATTCAGTTACGTGGTTTCCTTCATATGGGCAATACATGATAATTGGGAACGGAATTGTTAGGAAAAGTTAAGAATAAAGAAGCTTCCTGTCAAAACGGGACCATTTGAAATGTTGACACCAGCAAGATAGATCAGTATTAAATTAAATTGACATTGGTGGCTTGTTTTGTCTTTCATGTAAGGACAAGCAAGAAAACTTGCCCATTTCTCCCTTTTATGAGCAAACGGTTTCTAAGAAATGATCATATTTCCCATTGCATTGAGCCATGCGTATTAAATTCTTGAATTGAAAGAAGGAGTCATATTCTCGTTGGCTACTGCTGGGCAAATGAATCCTTTAAAAGAAGGGTGGTGGAGATTCTCATCGATTTATTTTCGGCGAAAAATGACAAAACAAAACTTTGTCACACTGTCCAGGCGTTTCGGTCGATTTACTGTCCTTTGACCATCTTCTACGGACAAATCTTACAGTCACTTATTTTCTAACAGACTTCCATTACTACTACTGTTAGGCTGTCTGTTAGAAAATAAGTGACTGGAAGATTTGTCCGCAGAAGATGGTCGAAGGCCAGTAAATCGACCGAAACGTCCGGACAGTCTGACAAAGTTTTGTTTTGTCATTTTTCGCCGAAAACAAATCGATGAGAATCTCCACCAGCAATTTCGCGGCGATTTATCCATTGTAAACACTTTAAAAGAAGGGATAATTATTTCCTTTTTCTTAAGCCGAGAAAACACCTGAATGAAGGAAGAAATCGTATCGTCTCTTGCCGTCTGCCGGGCAAATGCACCTTTTGAAAGAAGGGAAATATCTTCCCGTTTTTTAAGCCAAGCAAATTCCTGAAATGGAAGAAGGAACCATTTCGACTCTATGACATTACCCATATATCCATTATCCATAATGCCGTTACCCCAAAGGCCACTACCACGAACGCCATTACCCGAATGAATGTCATCACCCATCACCCCGAGTGGGACACTACCCCGAATGAGCCAGTACCCCCAGTAGTCCTGATTTCAAGTTTATAGTTTATTTCAGTGAAAACAAAATTTAATCAATGGAAATTTATTTATAATTCATGTGAATGGTAATTACGTGTTTACGATTTATTCAATAGCAGGGCGACTCCAGTTGAGTAAATTACACAATTTTTACGAGAATTTTTATCGTGGATCCTTACTTATTTTTCGATCCTTTTACAAGGTTCACCGTGTTGAACTCGCGATTCGTTTCATCAAACTCGAACTGTTTGAAAACAGTATAGAACGATTAGTTCTTGGTCCAAAAACTCCCATTACATATCATGTGCTACCTTTGAAGATTGTTTAAGCTGAGGTGAGAATTTCGAGAAAATTTCAGCCCACGTCGACTGGGCTTGAGACGGCTCGCGAACATGTATTTAAACAGAGTAAAGGGGTAGAAAAAGTTGCTTCTGAAATTTGCCGGGGATAAACCTTACTGTGACAAGAAGGGCATGACGACAAGACCCTAGAATGAGAAAATCTCTTCTGTTCTTCGAATATGCTTGTTCCTCTCATGGCATGACAGGAATAATTTCGTTATACCTTGAAAACGCAATCATTTAAAGGAGGTGTTATCTCTGTTCGCCTTATATCGGGCAAATGCATTCATCTAAACAAGGCATTATCATCTCTGTACATATTAAACCGACAAATGCGTTTATTAAAAGAAGGTATAACCAACTATATCCGGCAAATGTGTTCATCTAAAGAAGGCATTACCAACTCTCTTTGCCTCAAACCGGGCAAACGCATTTATTTGAAGAAAGCGTTATCAACTCTGTTCGCTTTATATCGAGCGTATTTGCGTTCAATAAAAGAAGACATTATGAACTCTGTTCGCCTTAAATCGGGCCAAATTATTATTTATTTATTCAGACTAAGGCCGAAGTGGCCTGTGCGGTATGTAAGAGTCTTCTCCATTCGGCTCGGTCCATGGCAACACGTCGCCAGCCACGCAGTCTACGGAGGGTCCGCAAGTCATCTTCCACCTGATCGATCCACCTTGCCCGCTGCGCACCTCGCCTTCTTGTGCCCGTCGGATCGTTGTCGAGAACCATTTTCACCGGGTTATTGTCCGACATTCTGGCTACGTGCCCGGCCCACCGCAGTCGTCCGATTTTCGCGGTGTGAACGATGGATGGTTCTCCCAACAGCTGATGCAACTCGTGGTTCATTCGCCTCCTCCATGTACCGTCCGCCATCTGCACCCCACCATAGATGGTACGCAGCACTTTCCTTTCGAAAACTCCGAGTGCGCGTTGGTCCTCCACGAGCATCGTCCAGGTCTCGTGTCCGTAGAGGACTACCGGTCTAATGAGCGTTTTGTAGATGGTCAGTTTGGTACGGCGGCGAACTCTATTCGATCGAAGCGTCTTGCGGAGTCCAAAGTATGCACGATTTCCAGCCACTATACGCCTCCGAATTTCTCTGCTGGTATCATTTTCGGCAGTCACCAGTGAGCCCAAGTACACAAATTCTTCTACCACCTCGATTTCATCACCACCGATGCCAACTCGCGGTGGGTGGCTCACATTGTCTTCTCTTGAACCTCTTCCTATCATGTACTTCGTCTTCGACGTGTTGATGACTAGTCCAATCCGCTTGGCTTCCTCTTCAGTCTGATGTAGGCTTCCTCCATCTTCTCAAAGTTACGTGCCATAATATCTATGTCGTCGGCGAAGCCAAATAGCTGGACGGACTTATTGAAAATTGTGCCACTCGTGTTAATCCCTGCTCTTCGTATTACCCTTCCAAAGCGATGTTGAATAGCAGACACGAAAGACCATCACCTTGCCGTAACCCTCTGCGGGTTTCGAAGGGACTCGAGAATGCCCCTGAAACTCGAACTACGCACATCACCCGATCCATCGTCGCTTTGATCAACCGTGTCAGTTTATCCGGAAATCCGTTTTCGTGCATTAGCTGCCATAGCTGGTCCCGATCGATTGTATCATATGCGGCTTTGAAGTCGATGAATAGATGATGTGTGGGCACGTTGTATTCACGGCACTTCTGCAGTACTTGGCGAATGGCGAACACCTGGTCCGTGGTGGAGCGTTCGCCCATAAAACCCGCCTGGTACTGCCCCACGAACTCCCTTGCAATTGGTGCTAGTCGACGGCATAAAATTTGGGAGAGTACCTTGTAGGCGGCGTTCAGCAATGTGATTGCGCGGTAGTTGCTACAATCCAGCTTATCGCCCTTTTGTAGATGGGACACACGACACCTTCCATCCACTCCTGCGGCAAAACTTCCTCCTCCCAAATCTTGGTAATGACCCAGTGCAGCGCTCTAGCCAGTGCCTCACCACCGTGTTTGAATAGCTCTCCTGGTAGTTGGTCAACCCCAGGGGCTTTGTTGTTCTTCAGCCGACCAATCTCCTCCTGGATTTCCTGGAGATCCGTAGCCGGTAAAATTATGTCCTGCACGCGTTCCCTAGGTCCATCACCATACCGCCATCTTCGTCTGCCACATCGCCATTCAGGTGCTCTTCGTAGTGCTGCTGCCACCTTTGGATCACCTCACGCTCGTTCGTAAGAAGGTTCCCGTTTATGTCCTTACACATATCGGGCTGTGGCACGTGGCCCTTACGTGAACGGTTCAACTTCTCATAGAACTTTCGTGTGTTATTAGTGCGGTACAGTTGCTCCGTCTCTTCACGGTCTCGATCTTCCTGCTGACGCTTTTTCCTCCGGAAAATCGAGTTTTGTCTGTTCCGCGCCTGTTTATATCGTGCCTCATTCGCTCTCGTGCGGTGTTGCAGCAATCTCGCCCATGCTGCATTCTTCTCTTCTACTAACTGCTCACATTCGCCGTCATACCAGTCGTTTCTCCGATCCGGGGCACCGTGCCAAGTGCAGCGGTTGCGGTGCTACCAATGGCGGATCGAATATCTCTCCAGCCATCTTCAAGAGACGCTGCGCCTAGCTGCTCTTCCGTTGGGAGTGCCACTTCCAGCTGCTGCGCGTATTCTTGGGCTAGTCTACCGTCTTGTAGCCGCCCAATATTAAGCCGCGGCGTCCGACTTCGACGCGTGTTGTACACCGTCGAGAGTTTTGAGCGCAGGCAAACTGCAACGAGGTAGTGGTCGGATTCAATATTCGCACTGCGGTAAGTGCGGACGTTCGTGATGTCGGAGAAGAATTTTCCGTCGATTAGAACGTGGTCGATTTGGTTTTTCGTTTCTTGGTTAGGTGATCTCCATGTGGCCTTGTGGATATTTTTGCGGGGAAAGAAGGTGCTTCGGACTACCATTCCGCGGGAGGCTGCGAAGTTTATGCATCGTTGGCCGTTGTCATTCGATACGGTGTGCAGACTATCCGGTCCGATGACCGGTCTATACATTTCCTCCCTTCCTACCTGCGCGTTCATGTCACCGATGACGATTTTGACGTCCCGCAGTGGGCATCCATCGTATGTCTGCTCCAGCTGTGCGTAGAACGCTTCTTTCTCGTCGTCGGGTCTCCCTTCGTGTGGGCAGTGCACGTTGATGATGCTATAGTTGAAGAAACGACCTTTAATCCTCAGCTTGCACATCCTTGCGTTGATTGGCTGCCACCCAATCACGCGTTGGCGCATCTTTCCCAGCACTATGAAGCCGGTTCCCAGCTCGTTGGTGGTGCCACAGCTTTGGTAGAAGGTAGCCGCCCGATGCCCGCTTTTCCACACCTTCTGTCCTGTCCAGCAAATCTCCTGCAGCGCCACGACGTCGAAGTTGCGGGGATGTAATTCATCGTAGATCATCCTGTCGCAACCTGCGAAACCTAGCGACTTGCAGTTCCATGTTCCAAGCTTCCAATCGTGATCCTGTATTCGTCGCCTAGGTCTTTGCCGATTATATCGAGTCGAATTATCTCTTATATTGTTCGTAATTATTGGTTTTCCAGGCGGCTTATTGGGCCTGCGCAAACCTCCTGTCTCGCCGGAGGGCCGTCGTGTCAGGGCTGTTTAGCGTCCCACCTAACACCAGGACTTGGGCTTGTGCGCTTTGAGCGGCACACGGTCGCTTTGGAGGAGCCTACTTGCGGATACATGCAGCTTTTTATAGAGGTTTAACAGGGCCCACTGTCAAACCCCACCACATCCTAGGCAGGCGCCACAACTCGCAGATGGCCTGGGGAGGGATCGTCAAGCCCTTGGACAAAGTCCCTGCTGCCCCTAATCAATCGGGCCAAAGCATTTATTTAAAGAAGGTGTTATCTTCTATGTTCGCCATATACCGGGCAAATGCGTTCATTGAAACAAGGCATTATCAACTCTGTTCGCCTTATATCGGGCAAATGCGTTCATCTGCAGAAGGCATTATCACCTGTGTTCGCCTTAAACCATTATCCTCTGTTTGACTTTTATTGGACAAATGTGTTCATTAAAAGAAGGCATTATCATCTCCGTTCGCCGTAAACCGGGCAAATGCAATGCATTATTTTCACTGTACACCTATGTTAATAGAAAGAAGGTGTTATCTCCTCACTTACACTATTTCGTAGGATAGAACTTTTCCAGATAGCGTAGAATGATAATTCAAGTCAAAAATGTTTATTAAACATAAGCTTTATTGCGTTTATCTAAGTAACTGAAAGTAATATATACTTTGATTCTAAACTAATTCTCTACAAAGATTGTCATTTAACGATTCATCGGTATCTGTCGGTGTTAAAAATAGTAATAGCAGAAAACTACAGATTCGAAATGTATTCGGGGTAATGGATCTCGGGGTACTGTCCCATCCGGGGTAAGGGCTGAAAGAAGTGATCATATCTTCCCCCACATTAAACCGAGCAAATGCCTGATTTGGAAGGAGGAAGCATATCGTATTTCGCCATCTGCCGGGCAAATGTATCCTTTGGAAAATGGAACCATCCCAAGTAACAATCTCCCTGCTTCTTGGATTTATTTAATTCTTATAGCGGATTTATCATAGCAATCGCCACAGCCTGTTGCTCAGTTTTATTGTCTATCTTATTGCTATCAATAAATCTCTTATAAGTATGCTAAAAAAGCTTCAAACGTCAAACGCCTATTAATCTTATGAGCAGCTCTACGGCAGTGATAAAGAGCGTGATAAACCATATTTTCAAAGCTCGATAAAAGCTACAATTTTTGGTCGTAATGTGGTCAAATGGATTACCCCAATAAGGATATTTGCATTGCAAAGAGCTTATGACGGTGTTTAATAAGAGCAAAATTTTCCTGATAGAAATTTGAGATGGCCATGTTGAAAATGGAGAAGCATTTTAAGTCAATGCAATTTATCCCTGAAATTCATGATTGAACAATGTTCCACCGCGTAAAACCCTTTTTCTGTGATTGGCATGCTTAACAAATATATTAGGGTGAAAAATCAATTGATTCAATTGAGATCTACGATTACGTTATAATCTACGTTATAATTATTTCAAATTAAATGTCCAAAATTGCATTATTTTGAGAGCGCGTGGTGTTCAATCTTATTTTCTCACTAGCTTTCACCATGAAATATAATGCGCACCTCATTTGAATAGAAGTGAATTAAAAGAAATCCTGAAAGAAAATTATTTTATACCTAGCCATCCTCATTATGATCTCCATCAACAATTAATTTTGTTACCATTTTCCAGCAAAGTCTTGTTTCCCTTTTTATAAGAAACATTTTTGACTGCGGCCGCGCCAAATTCCCTTTTTTGCGAGTGGTTTAAAAAGGATTTCTAAATACTCTTATAATAGGTTTATAGTAGTTATCTAGAGAGGGCCACTTGGCCATATCTTACTCTTATAGTGGTCATCACAAGGTTGTTATGTAATAGCGGGTTTTATTGTTAGATCTTATTATTTTATCTTGAAAACCATTCCTAGAGCGGAATAAAACTTAAAATGTTACTTAAGATATCTTCTCTTATGTAACTGTCGGGAAGATGCATCCTTTGAAAGAAGGGATCATATCCCTCTTTGCCTTAAACCGAGCAAATGCCTTAATTGAACAATTGAATAAAATCTCCCTTTGCCTTCGCCAAGAAAATGCATCCTTTGAAAGAAGGAGCTATATCTTCCCTTTCCTAGAACTGAATATTGCATACATTGAGAATAGGAACCATACATATTCTCTCTTGTGTTATGCTTAAAAAATGCATTACTAGAAAAAAAGAAGCATATACTTTTCAGACTTATGAACGACAAAGTATGCTTTTAAAAAGATGAATATTTATCATGCAGAAATAACTTCATTTGCTGTTTATTGCACTTACAATTTTGCTATTTGACTTTCCGTATATTGTAGTTTGTTTTAGCCGTCGTTGACTGCTTACCCAGAGGTAAAAAGATTTTAAGTTAAATAGGCAGATAATAAAAAGTCTAATTAAAGTACATTCAAGCAGTGATTTGATAGAATCTGAACTTTAATTCGAAAAAATCAATTTAAAACATCTCTTTTATAGTGTTAAAGTGACAATCATTACAAATAATTAAACATATTATGCATATGTTTCGAAATTGATGATTACACACATATTATGCCAAATGACCATTATAACAAACGGCCATTATGCCAAACGGCATTATGCCAAACGACTTTATGCCAAATGACCTACCACCAAATAGATTGTACCCCGTTTGGCATAAAGTAATTTGGCATAATGCCGTTTGGCATGATGTCGTTTGGCATAAAGTAATTTGGCATAATGGTCGTTTGGCATAACGGCCGTTTGGCATAATGGTCGTTTGGCATAAGGTCATTTGGCATAATTGTTATTTGAGCTGTGTGTGTAATGGATAAGTAAGATTTATTGAGCCATTCAGTTACGTGGTTTCCTTCATATGGAAAATAATTGGGAACGGAGTTGTACGGCGTGACAAATTGAGAATAAAGAAGCTTCCTGTCAAAACTTGACCATTTGAAATGACACACCTACCGGCAAGATAGATCAGTATTAAATTAAATTGACATTGGATTTTTTCTGTAAGGGCTTGCTTTTTCTGTAAGCCAGAGTACTTGAGCAAACGATTTCTAAGAAAGGATCATATCTCCCCTTGCATTGAACCGAGCGTACCAAATTCTTGAATGGAAAGAAGGAGTCATATTCTCTTTGGCTTCTGCTGGGCAAATGCCTCCTGTGAAAGAAGGGGTAATTATTTCATTTTCCTTAAGCCGAGCAAATACCTGAATTGAAGGAAGAAATCATATCGTCTCTTGCCGTCTGCCGGGCAAATGCACCTTTTGAAAGAAAGGAAATATCTTCCCGTGTCTTAAAACAAGCAAATTCCTGAATTGAAAGAAGGAACCATTTCGACTCTATGACATTACCCATATATCCATTACCCATAATACCATTACCCCAAAGGCCACTACCACGAACACCATTACCCGAATGAATATCACCCCGAGTGGGACTCTATCCCGAATGACCCAGTACCCCCAGTAGTCCTGATTTCAAGTTTATAGTTCATTTCAGTGAAAAAAATTACATATCATGTGCTACCTTTAAGGACTGTTTAAGCTGAGGTGAGAATTTCGAGAAAATTTCAGCTCACGTCGACTGGGCTTGAGACGGCTCGCGAACATGTATTTAAACATAATAAATGGGTATGCCGGGGATAAACTTTACTGTGACAAGAAGAGCATGACGACAAGACCCTAGAATGAGAAAGTCTCTTCTGTTCTTCGAATATGCTTGTTCCACTCATAGCATGGCAGGAATAATTTCGTTATACCTTGCAAACGCAATCATTTAAAGGAGGTGTTATCTCTGTTCGCCTTATATAGGGCAAATGCATTCATCTAAACAAGGCATTATAATCTCTGTACACATAAAACAAACAAATGCGTATTAAAAGAAAGTATTACCAACTCTGTTCGCCTTATATCCGACAAATGTGTTCATCTAAAGAAGGCATTATCAACTCTGTTTGCCTTAAACCGGGCAAACGCATTTATTTGAAGAAGGTGTTACCTTCCATGTTCGCCATATACCGGGCAAATGCGTTCATTAAAAGAAGGCATTATCAACTCTGTTTGCCTTATATCGGGCACATGTGTTTATCTACAGAAGGCATTATCACCTGTGTTCGCCTTAAGCCATTATCCTCTGTTTGCCTTATATTGGACAAATGCGTTCATTAAAAAAAGGCATTATCATCTCCGTTCGCCTTAAACCGGGCAAATGCGTTCATTTCAAGATTAGGCATTACCTCATGTGTTTTCCATAAACCGTTACCGTTCATTTAAAAAAGGTATTATTTACACTGTACAGTGTACACCTATGTCAATAGAAAGAAGGAGTTATCTCCTCACTTACACCATTTCGTACGATAGTTTCTTTTCCAGATAATAATGGCATAGAATGATACTTTAACTCAAAAATGTTTATTAAACATAAGCTTTATTGCTTTTATCTAAGTAACTCTGAGTAGTATATACTTTTATTCTGAACAAATGCTTTTCAAAGATTTTCATTTTACGATTAATAGGTACTTGTGGGTGTTAAAAATAGTAATAGTAGAGAACTACAGATTCGAAATGTATTCGGGCTAATAGACTTTCGGGGTAATGGATCTCGGGGTACTGTCCCATCCGGGGTAATGGCATTCGGAGTACAGGGGTGGAGCCACCATTTCCTCTCTGGACTTCTGCCGGGCGAATGAATTTTCTGAATGAAAGGATCATATATTCCTTTCCCTAAACCGAGAAAACGCCTTGAATAAAGGAACTATGTCGTGTTTTACCTTTTGCCGAGCAAATGCATCCTCTGAATAAAGAAATTCATCTTCCCTTGCCTCTAACCTTGAATTGAACCATATCATCTTTTGTCTTCTCTGGACCTTCTGCCATTCGCTGAAAGAAGCGATCATATCTTCCCCCGCATTAAACCGAGCAAATGCCTGATTTGGAAGAAGGAAGCATATCGTTTTTCTCCAACTGCCGGGTAAATGTACCCTTTGAAAAAATGACCCATGTCTTCTCTGATGTAACTGTCGGGAAGGCGCATCCTTTGAAAGAAGGGATCATTTCCCTCTTTGCCTTAAACCGAGCAGATGCCTTAACTGAACAAATGAATGAAATCTCCCTTTGCCTTCGCCAAGAAAATTAATCCTTTGAAAGAAGGAGCTATAGCTTCCCTTTCATAGAACTGAATATTGCATACATTGAGAATAGGAACCATACATATTCTCCCTTGTGATGTGCCTAAAAATGCATTACTTAAAAAAAGAAGCATATACTTTTCAGACTTATGAACGACAAAGTATGCTTTTGAAGAAATGAATATATGTCATCTCTTATATAATGTTAAAGTGACAATCATTATAAATAATTGAACATATTATGCATAAGTGTCGAAATTGATGATTACACAACTATTATGCCAAATGACCATTATGCCAAATGGCCATTATGCTAAACGGCCGGTATGCCAAATGACATTATGCCAAACGGCCTTATGCCAAACGGCGTTATGCCGAACGACTTTATGCCAAATGGCGTACCACCGTTGTACATATGCATAATCAAGTTTCAGACATAGTAATCAAAATTCGTTTTTTTTTTAATTTTTAAAGAAAATGGATCATGGGGGGGGTAAAACGGACACGTTCTGGTGTGGGTAATATGGACCATATAAAGTACATACTTTTTTTTTCATCGAAATTTCATTTTGGAAAGTTCCGAGTTTTGTTCAGATAAATTGCATTTTTAAGTGATTTTTATTGAAGTTACATGATTTTTAGTAAAATCATTGTAAGTTACCAATTCAGGGGTTAGGCAAAATGATTGAGATAGGCAAAATTTGGCCCGAATTCAAATCCTTATAACTTTTTGAAAAATTGATGAAATTGGACAAAACCGGAAGCATGCGACGGCAAATTTAGTCAAGATTTAGGAACATGCGCGGTCACGAATACTGGCCACCGGAGATGTTCCGGATTTTCGGAGGCCATGTCCAAAACACATTTTTTCTGTCGCTTGTATTTTTGTGTGGTTTGATGTTACATCGATAAACACTATTTTCCTAGAAACTAGATCTTATTGAAAATTGAATGCGGGCGGTTGCGCTAAGATCCGTTGAAAAACATCCGAGATATGGCCATTTCAGTAAACCTGGTTCCGGATACTATGGTCAATTATGTATATCCTTCCAATCACGTATATATTATCCGGTACCATATCAATATTGGTATCAAACTTCAAGATTTTTCATGGAGATGCTTCAGGAAGCATATGCAGGACGATCAGTTGCCCTGACCACTCTGTAGTAGGTTCCAGGTGCCCCGGGGGAAGTGGTCAATTTGAAAAACGTTCAGAACCCTATCAATATGGGTATCAAACTTCAAGATTTTTCATGAAGATGCTTCAGGAAGCATATTCAGGATGATCAGTTGCTCTTACCCCTCTGTAGTAGGTTCCAGGTGCCCTGGGGAAGTGGCCAATTTGAAAACGTTCAGAACCCTATTAATATGGGTATCAAACTTCAAGATTTTTCATGAAGATGCTTCAGGAAGCATATTCAGGATGAACGGTTGCTCTAATCACTCTGTAGTAGGTTCCAGGTGCCCTGGGGAAGTGGCCAATTTGAAAAACGTTCAGAACCCTATCAATATGGGTATCAAACTTCAAGATTTTTCATGGAGATGCTCTCGGAAGCATATTCAGGACGATCAGTTACCCTGACCGCTCTGTAGTAGGTTCCAGGTGCTCCGGGGGAAGTGGCCAATTTGAAAAACGTTCAGTACCCTATCAATATGGGTGTCAAACTTCAAGATTTTTCGAGGTGATACTTTTAAATGCATTTTAGAACCAGCAGCTGTCATGACCACTCTGTAGTAGGTTCCAGGTGTCCTGGGGAAGTGGCCAATTTGCAAAATGTTCGAAACCATATCAAAATGAGTATCTAAGTTCAAGGTTTTTCATGGAGATGCTTTTGGACTCTCCTGTCGAATAGAGTTCGCCGCAGCACGAAGTTGACCATCTACAAAACGCTCATTAGACTGGTCGGCCTCTATGGCCACGAAAGTTGGATGTTGCTGGCGAAGGACCAACGCGCCCTTGGAGTTTCCGAATGGAAGGTGTTGCGGACCATCTATGGTGGGGTGCAGATGGAAAACAATAGAGGTGGTGGTGGAGGTTAATGAACCACAATTCGTAACTGTTAGGAGAACTACCCACATGGTACAATTTTGGCGGTTACAGTGGGCCGGGCAAGAAGCCAGAATGTCAGACGATAACCCGATTGAGACGATGCTTCGATAATAATCCGACCGGTACAAGAAGAAGAGGCGTGCAGCGGTCACGGTGGATCGACCGGTCATCGGTCACCAAGACACCTGGAACCTACTACAGAGTGGTCATGACAGCTGCTGGTTCTAAAATGCATTTAGAAGTAACACCTCGAAAAATCTTGAAGTTTGATACCCATATTGATATGGTTCTGAACGTTTTTCAAATTGACCACTTCCCCCGGGGCACCTGGAACCTACTACAGAGTGGTCAGGCCAACTGATCGTCCTGCATATGCTTCCTGAAGCATCTCCATGAAAAATCTTGAAGTTTGATACCAATATTGATATGGTACCGGATAATATATACGTGATTGGAAGGATATACATAATTGACCATAGTATCCGGAACCAGGTTTACTGAAATGGCCATATCTCGGATGTTTTTCAACGGATCTTAGCGCAACCGCCCGCATTCAATTTTCAATAAGATCTAGTTTCTAGGAAAATAGTGTTTATCGATGTAACTTCAAACCACACAAAAATACAAGCGACAGAAAAAATGTGTTTTTGACATGGCCTCCGAAAATCCGGAACATCTCCGGTGTCCGGTGGCCAGTATTCGTGACCGTGCATGTTCCTAAATCTTGACTAAATTTGCCGTCGAATGCTTCCGGTTTTGTCCAATTTCATCAATTTTTCAAAAAGTTATAAGGATTTGAATTTGGGAGAAATTTCGCCTATCTCAATCATTTTGCCTAACCCCTGTATATTAATTATCATCCAACATTTTTATTTCCAGAAGCTCATCTTAGAGATGCTTAGCCTATGCATAAAATTCATCAACTTAATTCTTGATATGTCCGATTTACCCACACAATATGTCCATTTCACCCGCATACTTTTAAATCGAGATTTTGTCATCCTGATTTTCATTGTCAAAAAAATCATAAAATCCAATTGTATTCCATCGTTCAAGCCATCGTAGTGCTTCTATTTAAGATTCACGTAAGTGGTTTAAGTCCCCAGTATTACGATGTTTTCCTTGTGAAAATGAAGCGATTCCTTTGCATGTCCATATTACCCCCAGCCCCCCTACTTAATCGTGCGTCGATGCCAGGAAATTAGAGATTGGTCATCTTTCGCCACGTTGATGATGTTAGGTTGCTCTATCTTGATGAGGTTGGCGAAACTGTGCTTCACAAGGTGATCCGAGGCTCCAGAATCAAGCTTGAAGGAAACCACATCTTCTCCTTGCTTATGAAAGCGCCTTCCAGTCATGAAGGCCACCGCCTTACCTTTGGGAGCAATGTTTGCTTCAGTATGCTCGCCTGTCTTCAACTTCACGCGAAAGTATTTAGCCTTGTGCCTCTTCTTCTGACGTCTCCTTGTCCCGCACCAGATCCAGCCGATCATCATGAGGAATGAAGAATCTTGGACACTTGTTTATTTAAAGAAAACTTAGGTTGCACAATTCTCCAAGGAGATTAGTACACTTTGTTGTCGATTCACTCCAACAGATGAATACCTCATTATACATAATGTGTCAGATCAGAAGTGTTTTTTTCCTTACAGAAATACAAGGTACTAGCCGTTTTATTAGAGATGAGAGAAGATGTTGCATGGACAGGCCTATCATATGAACAAGCCTAACATACCACAGTAACATGGTAGGTCATAGCAGTCCATGGAACCATGATGGGTGATAAATGCGAAGTTGCATAGCATACAGCACCAAGGAAATCAGGAGAGTTTCTCAAATATTATTTGGGCGTTAAAGACTGTCTCACACTGGAGACGGTTTTTACGTGGCCGATACGTGATACTTGATACTTGATGGGCTACAGCTCTTCGATGAACCTACGCCGAATGGAGTATCCTTCTCCACTGGACTCGATCCTGGGCCAATCGCTTCCAGTCGCCCTGAACATTGAGCGCCCTCAGGTCCTCTTCAACTGCAAAAAGCCATCGTGTACGCGGCCTTCCACGAAGCCTGCGGCCTCTTCCGGGTTCTCTACTAAATATTATCTTCGCTTGACGTTCTTCCGGCATACGAACAACGTGACCAGCCCACCGTAATCTGCCGTGTTGTATAAGCTTAATAATATCCAGCCCTTTATACACCTGGTACAATTCGTGATTCATGCGACGCCGCCAGATACCGTTCTCCTGTTTACCGCCGAGTATTGTCCACAGCACCTTACGCTCGTGGCCGATACGTACCACGTAAACGTAGTCACGAAAATTCCAAAATTCGAGTAAAAAGCGACCCCAGTGTACAACCTTCTGAAACTTTGATGAGAAAGGTGGTGTACTTCAGGAATCTAGGCACCAACTCTCCGGTTAGATAGGATGTGAAACCCAAATAACCAAATTATGAATGTTTTAAGAGTCTCCATATACCGCAATCTGTGAATAAAGCCTCTTTTCTGCTCAATGAAGGACATCTAATGAAGCAGGCTGCTTCGATCAGAATCATCTCCTGCTCCATCGACCCGAAAAACTCAAATTGCTCGAATGTTTAAGCTTATTCGAAGGTATCACTCTTTCTTCCATCGTCGTTCCGACACACCGTTATGTACGGTGGTACAGTGTGCGCTCTCGAAGTTACCAGGTGCTTTTTACCTGAAATTCGCGGCCGCCGTAGTCGAAACGCATACCAATCGGTGCCTAAGGTGGTGTATAAAGAACAAACAGTGAAAGTTTGGTGCAAATCGGTGAAGAAACGTGTGAAAAAAGTGATTTTTTGTGTGGGACACGTGCTCCGAACGAAATAAACAAACAGCCATCGTTTGGCTGCCTGGCTATTTTCATTCAGCCTTCGGTGGTGTGGTGTGCGGTACGCCTAAAAGAAGATTTCCAGAGATAATTAAAAGTGCCGAAAAGTTTTGGAATTTCGATTAAAAATCGATTTTTAGAAAGTGTCCGAACATCATTACGGAGGTACTACAGTGCCTTCCAAAAGTGTGTGAACACAGTGGGGCTCAAAATTTCACGTACGCTTGCAAAAAACATTCGTCGAAGGGACAAAGAAGGTAAGATCGTTCATTTTTTACCTCTCTTGTGTTCGCTTGGGGTAGGTAACGGGTGACCGTTGCCAATTGTAGAATTCCGACGATAAAAGGATATGTCGGCCGCTAGTAGCGGCGACCCTGGAGGGTCAGTGAAACGCAGGCTACCGATATTTATGGATCCGACGAATAAGTTCGGTGAATTGACTTTTTTACAGTTAACTGGAAAAGACGAGACCCCGCTTCCTAAAAACCCGTTCATTATTGGAAAATCTGTAGAGGCGTGTGCTGGTCCGATCGAAAACGCCAAAACTGAGGCGCAAGGAACCAAATACACTCTGAGTGTCCGTGACCCGGCCCAAGTTGCCAAGCTACTACAGTTGACAAATTTAATTGACGGAACCGAAGTGGAAGTTGCCCCGCACCCGAACTTGAACGTCAGTCGCTGTGTCGTCTCGTGCTACGATTTGATCCACATGGAGGAGAAGGACATCCTTGTAGAACTGGTTAAAGAAAAAGTAACCCGTGTCCAACGAATCACAAGGAACGAAAACGGCAAGAGAGTGAATACGGCCGCCCTGATCCTCACGTTCGGTAAGACGACTTACCCGGATTATATAAAATTTGGCCTTTTGCGTGTCCCAACGCGTCCATACTTCCCCAACCCGATGTTATGTTATGGGTGTTTTAGCTACGGGCATACTCGTGCCCGATGTCCTGGACCTCAACGCTGTTACAACTGTTCTGGTAATTTCCACGGAGAAGAAGAGTGCGGTGAGGCTCAATTCTGCCGGAATTGCAATGGTAACCATTGACCAACAAATCGCCAGTGTCCGATGTATAAAAAAGAAGTCGAGATCATTAAAATTAAAGTACGTGACAATTTAAGCTTCCCGGAGGCCAGGAAACGAGCCGAACAACATGCGACAGGTAGCTACGCGCAGGCAGCAATACAACATAACGCAATCGAAAAAAACTGAAGGAACTGGAACAGGCTATGGCGAAAAAAGATGAAGAGATTGCTCGAATGAAGGAGCAGAGCAAAGAGAAAGATCACAAGATCGCTCAAATGATGGTCTTCATCAAGCAGGCCAAACAGCAAGCCGCCCAAGGAAAAATGAGTCAGAATAGCGAAACCATTAGCCAAGAAAAGCCGCATCACAGCCGTGAGCAACGACTAGCCCACACGACGACTGGCCCAACTACTCGTTCACGCAACAATTCTCCAGCCATTCAGGAAGCGAAGCGCGGACGACCTACGAAGTTAAATTACAACAAACCGCCTATCTCACCTGATCTGAGCCCGCCGCCGAAAAAGCCCGTCACTCACGACCTCACGGAAATGGATTTCTCCGGCGAGGAGTCAGCAGTATCGGATGCACTCAATAAAAAAGGCCTTCGATAAATTCACTTCCCAACACCGCATGCACCACAATGACGACCACGGCACGAACACGGACAACGAACTAAATCGGTTCGGAAGCAGGGAAAGTGTAGTACCTCTTCCGACGCAAGTACAGCAGGTTGAAGGAGTCATCCGGCACGTCTTACGCCAACCCGTAGATGACGAATTCACCCCCGTATCCGATGGAAACTTTGATTACACCACGACACCGGAAACATGGGATAGATGGCAGGGGGAAGGGGTAGCCCTTCTTTGCCGCGGCCGCCGCTCTACACAAACTAATACTCTCACCGCACCGATATCCCGGTATAGACGGAAGGG
Source organism: Armigeres subalbatus (assembly GCF_024139115.2). Lineage (NCBI taxonomy): Eukaryota > Metazoa > Arthropoda > Insecta > Diptera > Culicidae > Armigeres > Armigeres subalbatus. The sequence goes on along the minus strand of NC_085139.1, from coordinate 254,251,628 downwards.
GCAGCCCTCTTATGCCCTGGCCGCCGCCCTACACCAGCAAACATGAATCATTCAGCACCTACAACCGATGAAAGCGTCAATAGCGGAGCAGTTGATATTACTACACAAAGCCTTTCCCCAGTGCCAGCTGTTGCTGGCAGATCTGGATGCAACCGTGTAAAAGTTTCAGCAACGGCTGGTACTGTGGGGCAAGGCATCCCACAGGTCAGTCCTCAATGTTCCTTGCACCAAACAGATACTGTCTCGCAAAACTTTACAGGTCAACAACACACAACAGCTCTATCACCCGGAGAAGGCCCGTCCCGACGAAGAAATATTACACAAAACGCATCCCCAGTGCCGGCTGTTGTCGGTATTGGCAAAACTAGTGTAATGGTTTCGACAGCGGCTGGCACTGTGGGGCAAAGCATCCCACAGGCAAGTCCCAGCATAATACAAACACCTGCAGAGATTACCGCGGCAAATTTATCTCCTACAGCTGACCCGTCGACCCGACATCTACATCGTCGTCCGCCACGATCTGCAACGGATAGTCGCTCCAGTTCCGTTTGCGCCCTACAGTGGAACTTGCGTGGCCTCAGGGGCAACATTAGCGAATTGAAACTCCTTATCGCCGATCTCGAGCCCTGCGTCGTTGCACTACAGGAGACTAAGGTGAATCAATCCGTTGTTGCACCAGATTTCGTCGGCAAGCATTATACGCTACTTCTGGAGTCGAACAGCGTACACTACTGGCAACACGGGGTTGGGCTAGCCATCCGAGAAGGTATACCGTTCGAGCGTGTGCAGATCCACACCACCCTGCAAGTTATCGCAGTGCGTATCCACGCACCTATCCAGGTAACGGTGGTATCTGTCTACATCCCGCCGAGTTCTACGCAGTGTCAGGCTGCACTAGGTGAATTATTCGAACAGCTAGAGGGACCGTTGTTACTTCTTGGGGACTTCAATGCGCACCATCTCGTTTGGGGGTCTCAACAGTCGAGCCCGCTTGGTCGCTTCATCGCCGAGACTACTTTAACCCATCGTTTGGTGATTTTAAACGACGGCACACACACCCGCATCGATCCGGCTACGGCAATCGGCAATTTACGTAAGCATCTGTTCTGAGAATCTGGCTCCTAGGTTTACTTGGCGAACCCTGTCGGACACGTATAATAGCGACCACCTTCCTAGCATCTTGTTCATCCCCGGATGGATGAACCACAAAACGACAAGACAAAAGTGGATCTACGATCAAGCAGATTGGTCGTTGTACGAGCGGCTTACGGCCTTAACCATACGGCCAAATGCCGAGTGGAACGTTGACAGCTTCACCGAGAAGATACTAGCAGCAGCGGCAAAATCCATCCCACGAACCAGCGGCCGAATTGGACCGAAAGCGGCACCATGGTGGTGTCCCGAAGCGAAAGCAGCAATTCGACATAGGCGAAAATGTCTCCGATCCCTTCGACGTATGCAGCAATGCGATCCGGGCCATCCCGAAGCGCTGGCGAAATTCCAGGAAGCACGAGCAGCGGCACGGAAGGCAATCAGTAAGGCAAAAGAACAGTCATGGGAAAACTTCGTGGCAAAAATATCACCCAGCAGCACGACAACCGAACTGTGGCGGACGGTGAATACTCTGCGCGGTAACCGGCAACAACGCCCAATAGTCCTCAAGCGAGCGGACGAATTCACGGACGATCCCGAAGAAGTGGCAGAAGAACTGGCGAAAGTGTATTGCGAGAGATCGGCGACTTCAAGCTACCCTCCATCGTTCCAGATGGCGAAAGCGGCAGCTGAACGACGGTCTATTGATTTTTCGCACCAGAATGATGATATGTACAACATCGACATTACCCTGAGCGAACTTCTGTGGGCTCTCGACAAAGGGCGAAGTGCGTCAACAGGTCCAGACTCGATCGGATACCCTCTGCTGCAACGTCTTCCACTCCCCGTAAAAACGACCCTTCTCGAACTGTTGAACGACATCTGGCGCAGTGGCCAGTTTCCCGCAAGCTGGCGGAATGCCATCGTGGTACCTATCCCAAAACCAAACTGCCACGATTCCGGACCGAATGCCTACCGGCCAATCTCGCTTACCAGCTGCATGGCGAAGCTTCTCGAGCGGATTATCAATCGGCGACTGATTACCGAGCTCGAATCAAGTGGACGACTCGAAAAGCGCCAACATGCCTTTCGTGCTGGACGTGGCACCGATACGTACTTTGCCGAACTCGATAGGTCGCTGCCTACTACTGACGAGCACTACCTAATAGCATCCCTGGATCTATCGAAGGCGTACGACACCACCTGGCGACACGTGGTCGGATGCTGAATCTACTGCAGAGTTTCCTTCCGGAACGCACCTTCCAGGGGTCCATAGGAGGGCATATGTCTCAAGAGTTCCTCCTAGAGAACGGAGTACCTCAAGGTTCCGTCCTATCCGTACGCTGTTTTTCATCGCGATGCAGCCTATTTTCCGCGTGCTACCCGCCGGAGTTGACATTCTTCTGTACGCGGACGACATCCTCCTCGTGGTGCGTAGAGCAAAAGGGGAAGGTTTACACCGCAGGCTGCAGACCGCAGTTAAAGCTGTGGACAAATGGGCGAAGATCGTAGGACTCTTTATATATGCGACCAAATCGAAAACGTTTTACTGCAGCCCAAAAGCGCGTCGAGAGCCGGCGCAAGAGATCACCATCGATCGAATTCCCGTCCCAAAAACCAACCGTCTAAGGATCACGTTGTCACTCTGGACCGAACGCTCACGTTTAAGCCGCACTGTAAAGCGGTGAAGAAATCGTGCGAATCACGACTGCGAATCTTCCAGATGATCGGAGCGAAGCTTCCACGTGGCAACCGAGCAACTCTGCTGCAGGTGGGTTCAGCGCTCATCACAGCGAAGTTGACGTACGGAATTGGACTACTGAGCCGAGGAGGAGCGGACACTCTGCAGACCCTCGCTCCAGTGTACAACAAAATGGTACGCTACGCTTCCGGAGCGTTTGTGACCAGCCCTATTAACTCCATCATGGCCGAAGCCGGCACTCTTCCGTTTGGACTACTTGCCACACAATCGATAGCGCGAACGGCCATCCGAATTATGACAAAAAGTCTCAACAACAGCACTCTTCCGCTGATCCGCCGGGCATCAGACCGTCTTTACGAATATACGGGCACAGCACTTCCCGCTATCGATCAGGTAACAAGGCAGAGTGATCGTGTCTGGCATGCACGAAGACCATCAATAGTGTGGGATGTGAAGAACTGCGTTCGAGCCGGGGCCCCGCCGGATATAGCTATACCAGTCGTCCAACAATTACTCTCGACAAGATTCCGTGGGTCGACGGTGATCTACACCGATGGCTCAAAATCTGACGATGCTGTAGGCGCCGCATTTCACACGACCGGCCTCGCAAGATCGTTCAGCCTTCCGCAAGCGTGCAGTGCGGAAGCATATGCAATCAAGAAAGCTGTAACGACCCCGAACACCAGGGGTGAAATGGTGATCCTTACAGATTCGGCTAGCTGTTTGTTGGCATTACAATCCGGGGCATCAAAACACCCGTGGATACAGGATATCGAAAAGGTGATGCGCAACAAACCAGTCCGATTCTGCTGGATCCCGGGACACGCCGGCATTAATGGAAATATCGAGGCCGACCGACTAGCAAACGAGGCTAGGAGACAACCTGCAATCGATATGCCCATTCCGGGCGAAGACGCTTTAAGAGCGATAAAGCAGGCTATACGATGGCGATGGAACCGTCAGTGGCACGATTCCCGAGACGTGAAACTAAGAGAAATCAAGGACGATACGCTCCGGTGGACGGATCAGACCAATCCAGCGGACCAACGTGCGTTAACCCGACTATGAATTGGTCACACGAGACTGACCCATACATTTCTGCTGAAGAAGGATCCTCCGCCCACTTGCGAGTGCTGCGGAACTATCATCGACGTGCGGCATGTCATCCTCCATTGTCGGAAGTATGAGCAGCAGCGACCGGACAACGACATCAACGCAACTAGTCTCAGAGCTGCCCTGGGTAATGCCGACGAAACAACGAAGAGACTGCTACTGTTTCTACAGCAAACAAACTTGTCTGAACAGCTGTAAATGGCGTCAACACACGAGCAAGATGAATCCAGTCGACAATACTACACAAAGCCTTTCCCCAGTACCGGCTGTTGCCGGTGCCGGTGTATCTGGAAACAGTGGTGTAGTAGTTTTGGCAACGGCTGGCACTGTGGGGCACTGGCGTCCCACAGGTTAGTACTCGGTCTATTCATCCACCAGCAGATACTGTCTTGTAAAACATTACAGGTTACCATCAAACCGCAACCGTATTCTCGCCTGGAGAAGGACCGTTACCGAAGCAATATTACACAAAGCGCATCCCCAGTGCCGGCTGTTGTCGGTATTGGCAAACTAGTGTAATGGTTTCGACAGCAGCTGGTACTGTGGGGCAATGCGCCCCACAGGCAAGTACCAGTGTTTTCACACACTCGCAGAGTTTACCGCTGTACCTTTTTTTTCCTACAGTGGTCCACGGAGACGGAAGCGCTATTATTTCACAGCTCTGCCGCAACCAGCTTGGAAGCACCGGTAGGAAAGATTAAGAAGATAGTGAGAGAGAGAGAGAAGTATGAGGAGAAACGTGAAAAGAAGAGTAGAGGATAAAAAGAAAATATTACAATGTAAAGAATTTATAATTGTACACCCAAAAATCTTCCTTCCGACACGAATGCACCCTTCCGGTGTAACGTGTCGTAAATACACAAACAAACAAACAAAACATCACTCTTTCTTCGACTTTGTTTGATAATTTATATAACTCATTCTCCTGAATGCTGATTTCAATTATCTTCCCTCCAACTTTATGATTCCTCGTAATGATGACAACCCAGGATCATTATGTGGCTCAAGCAAAATCACAATTACCATACAAACCACCAGAGCAGGAAAACTCATCCATAAAACTTTTCACTCCCGTCAACTCGACATAATAAAGAAAAAAGTAAATTGACTACAATCCAGGTTTGCCACATCACCACCCGCTGCTGCGGCTGTTGTGCCAGAACCGGTCCTTATTTTTATTCGAGCCACTTCCGTACGGGCAACCACCGCCGGAGAATTGCCACCACCATCAAGCCAACCAACGAACGTTGGTTCTCAAAGCGGAAGAAAGACAGACGCAAAAGTAAGCAAAGTCCCGAAAAAAAAGGAGGAAAAGTTTCGTTGATGGACTGAAAATTTTCATCACAATCATTTCCTCTGGGAGCCGGTTCCGCCGACTGCTCAAAGACAATAGGCGTGTTATTTTGACTTTTTACAAAGTGGGTCGTTTTAGGATGGGTGCTCGCTCTCTGCTCTGGGAGGACGAGTTTTCCAATCTTGGCAAATGGATTTCGGTGCGTCTGATTTGCTTCATGTCACCGTCGTCGTTACGTTACGTGGCGTTTTTATTATACTGCGAGATGACGATTTGTTTGGATACGAAAGATGAGATGAAATATTTTCTATTTTTCGTTTTCTTCTGAACAGGTGAAGCATGGGAATTTCCAAACTGGAAAGTCATCTGCTGTGTTGCGGCAAGGCGTTGTCTTAAAAGATGTGAATAATCTGAGCTTTTCCATGCCATTGAGCTGGAATCGAGAGTGGCGAATCGAGCAATATTGGATTCCTTTGCTAAAATATTTCAATTTAGGATAGCTGATTGCTCGCACCGACGGATGCGTTGAGGCATCTCGAATACCCTAATCTTTCAGTCGTATCGTCGGATTCAGATTTCAATTAAAACTGATTGCTTTGCGAGTGATTACGCCGGCAGATCACTTCCGCTAGGATAATCAACAAAGAAAGTCAACAAAAATTCCAATCGATGAAACGAAATTTCAATCTGTAGCATCTGTAGCCTACGGTGATGATTGCTTTGCTCTCAGGTCCACCGTTATACTGTCGGGATCAGGTTCATAGTTTATGGCATGTCGGAAATGGTTGAATCGTGCAATCTGTTATCATCATCCCGATTGATGATTTGTAACCAAAAATGAACTCCTGTTATTCATAAACTCACCACCGTTTTATTACTCTTTGCTACTTACTCTACTACTAAATTGACGTTTGAAACGTCTGGAAATGTGTTACACTTCCATCGACTCGGGTTCCACCGAAAATAAGCGACTCCAAGTCCGGGAGATGTTATCAAACGACGACGGTTCAACAGTTCAAAAACACATGACGCAACAGTTTCGCCGGGCAAAACTGTCTGCCTTTCGGTAAGCACTGCGATGCTTTCGTATACTTTTTCCTCCAATGCTTTTGAAACATCGATGCAGATGGAAGCTGCATCCGACGGTTCATGAACGTACGGTTCATGTTCGTTTCTTCTCGAGCGGACCAACGAGGTGAAATATCAGCTCTTTGCACTACAATGGGAATGGGAGTGCAGTCCAATGCTATAGTCTGCAGCACCGGTACTGATTTTGCGCCGTATCCCTCGAGGGTGTCAAATTCCATCCAGCTGTCAGGAACTGCACTCGCACTCGCGATTCAATGTCGGACTCGTTGGTTGTTGGAGCGGAAGGAAAAACATGCATTTTAGGATGAAACACAACGAACGGATGTCCGAAGCAGGCAACTCACTGTTGTATGCGAGCTCGCTTTTCCGGAATCGAGAATTGCTGACCGTAAGGTTGGTGGCTTTGTGGAAAAACCTGTTGTATTATACCTTTGTAAAAGCGCGGTACATTTGGGAGCAATGCATATCCTTTCACTGTCTCCTCCTTGTACACCGCAATTGATTGTGAAATAATGTTTGATTACATTATCAGAATAGCGGTATATGAACTGCATTACCGTTAACAGATTTACTCAAACGTGTGTCCCGATTTGAATCACACTACGCGATTAAAGTCGAAGTGGTATTTCGTACTATGAATATGTTGCAAACATAAAAAAATAAGGCTCCCCCAGACCTAAGCGATTTCATCGCCGCGACGGCGACAACTAGTCGCCGCGATTCTATCGCTGGGTCGCTGAAGCATCCACCATCCTCCACCAACAGCAGCACAGACACAATTTGTTCGACAAGAAATATCCTACACGAATAACCGAGGCGTCATCAAAAAATATATGGGGGATGGCACAACTTCACTACAAACGCTCAAACATGTGCAGGGAGCCTTGACTCCTCCCCCGACAGCACAAGTCAAGATCCAACCGTTTTGATTGCTTCCAACCTGCTTCCAACCAAGCCGCCAACTGTCAAATGGTTGTTCGAACAACTTCACACACGGTCAAACAAAGCAGAAAAAAAGACAAATAAGACAAATAAGACAAATAAAACAAATAAGACAAATAAGACAAATAAGATAAATAAGACAAATAAGACAAATAAGACAAATAAGACAAATAAGACAAATAAGACAAATAAGACAAATAAGACAAATAAGACAAATAAGACAAATAAGACAAATAAGACAAATAAGACAAATAAGACAAATAAGACAAATAAGACAAATAAGACAAATAAGACAAATAAGACAAATAAGACAAATAAGACAAATAAGACAAATAAGACAAATAAGACAAATAAGACAAATAAGACAAATAAGACAAATAAGACAAATAAGACAAATAAGATAAATAAGACAAATAAGACAAATAAGACAAATAAGACAAATAAGACAAATAAGACAAACAAGACAAATAAGACAAATAAGACAACAAGACAAATAAGACAAATAAGACAACAAGACAAATAAGACAAATAAGACAAATAAGACAAATAAGACAAATAAGACAAATAAGACAAATAAGACAAATAAGACAAATAAGACAACAAGACAACAAGACAAATAAGACAAATAAGACAAATAAGACAAATAAGACAACAAGACAAATAAGACAAATAAGACAAATAAGACAAATAAGACAAATAAGACAAATAAGACAAATAAGACAAATAAGACAAATAAGACAAATAAGACAAATAAGACAAATAAGACAAATAAGACAAATAAGACAAATAAGACAAATAAGACAAATAAGACAAATAAGACAACAAGACAAATAAGACAAATAAGACAAATAAGACAAATAAGACAAATAAGACAAATAAGACAAATAAGACAACAAGACAAATAAAGACAAATAAGACAAATAAGACAAATAAGACAACAAGACAAATAAGACAAATAAGACAAGACAAATAAGACAAATAAGACAAATAAGACAAATAAGACAAATAAGACAAATAAGACAACAAGACAAATAAGACAAATAAGACAAATAAGACAAATAAGACAACAAGACAAATAAGACAAATAAGACAAATAAGACAACAAGACAAATAAGACAAATAAGACAAATAAGACAACACAGACCAATAAGACAACAAGACAAATAAGACAAATAAGACAAATAAGACAAATAAGACAAATAAGACAAATAAGACAAATAAGACAAATAAGACAAATAAGACAAATAAGACAAATAAGACAAATAAGACAAATAAGACAAATAAGACAAATAAGACAAATAAGACAAATAAGACAAATAAGACACACAAGACAAATAAGACAAATAAGACAAATAAGACAAATAAGACAAATAAGACAAATAAGACAAATAAGACAAATAAGACAAATAAGACAAATAAGACAAATAAGACAACAAGACAAATAAGACAAATAAGACAAATAAGACAAATAAGACAAATAAGACAAATAAGACAAATAAGACAAATAAGACAAATAAGACAAATAAGACAACAAGACAAATAAGACAAATAAGACAAATAAGACAAATAAGACAAATAAGACAAATAAGACAAATAAGACAAATAAGACAAATAAGACAAATAAGACAAATAAGACAACAAGACAAATAAGACAAATAAGACAAATAAGACAAATAAGACAAATAAGACAAATAAGACAAATAAGACAAATAAGACAACAAGACAAATAAGACAAATAAGACAAATAAGACAAATAAGACAAATAAGACAACAAGACAAATAAGACAAATAAGACAAATAAGACAAATAAGAAAAATAAGAAAATAAGACAAATAAGACAACAAGACAAATAAGACAAATAAGACAACAAGACAAATAAGACAAATTAGACAAATAAGACAAATTAGACAAATTAGACAAATTAGACAAATAAGACAAATAAGACAAATAAGACAAATAAGACAATAAGACAAATAAGACAAATAAGACAAATAAGACAAATGAGACAAATAAGACAAATAAGACAAATAAGACAAATAAGACAAATAAGACAAATAAGACAAATAAGACAAATAAGACAAATAAGACAAATAAGACAAATAAGACAAATAAGACAAATAAGACAAATAAGACAAATAAGACAAATAAGACAAATAAGACAAATAAGACAAATAAGAAAAATAAGAAAAATAAGACAAAGAAGAAAATAAGGCAAAGAAGGCAAATAAAATAAATAATGCAAATAAAAAAATAAGACAAATAAGACAAATAAGACAAATAAGACAAATAAGACAAATAAGACAAATAAAACAAATAAGACAAATAAGACAAATAAGACAAATAAGACAAATAAGACAAATAAGACAAATAAGACAAATAAGACAAATAAGACAAATAAGACAAATAAGACAAATAAGACAAATAAGACAAATAAGACAAATAAGACAAATAAGACAAATAAGACAAATAAGACAAATAAGACAAATAAGACAAATAAGACAAATAAGACAAATAAGACAAACAAGACAAATAAGACAAATAAGCCAACTAAGACAAATAAGACAAATAAGACAAATAAGACAAATAAGACAAATAAGACAAATAAGACAAATAAGAAAAATAAGACAAATAAGACAAATAAGAAAAATAAGCCAACTAAGACAAATAAGACAAATAAGACAAATAAGACAAACAAGACAAATAAGACAAATAAGACAAATAAGACAACAAGACAAATAAGACAAATAAGACAAATAAGACAAATAAGACAAATAAGACAAATAAGACAAATAAGACAAATAAGACAAATACGACAAATAAGACAAATAAGACAAATAAGACAACAAGACAAATAAGACAAATAGGACAAATAAGACAAATAAGACAAATAAGACAAACAAGACAAACAAGACAAACAAGACAAACAAGACAAATAAGACAAATAAGACAAATAAGACAAATAAGACAAATAAGACAAATAAGACAAATAAGACAAATAAGACAAATAAGACAAATAAGACAACAAGACAAATAAGACAAATAAGACAAATAAGACAACAAGACAAATAAGACAAATAAGACAAATAAGACAAATAAGACAAATAAGACAAATAAGACAAATAAGACAAATAAGACAAATAAGACAAATAAGACAACAAGACAAATAAGACAAATAAGACAAATAAGACAAATAAGACAACAAGACAAATAAGACAAATAAGACAAATAAGACAAATAAGACAAATAAGACAAATAAGACAAATAAGACAAATAAGACAAATAAGACAAATAAGACAAATAAGACAAATAAGACAAATAAGACAAATAAGACAAACAAGACAAATAAGACAAATAAGACATTAAGATAAATAAGACAAATAAGACAAATAAGACAAATAAGACAAATAAGACAAACAAGACAAATAAGACAAATAAGACAAATAAGACAAATAAGACAAATAAGACAAATAAGACATAATAGACAAATAAGATAAATAAGGCAAATAAGACAAATGAGACACATAAGACAAATAAGACAAAAAAGACAAATAAGATAAATAAGACAAATAAGGCAAATAAGACAAATAAGACACATAAGACAAATAAGACAAATAAGACAAATACGACAAATAAGACAAATAAAACAACAAGACAAATAAAACAAATAAGACAAATAAGACAAATAAGACAAATAAGACAAATAAGACAAATAAGACAAATAAGACAAATAAGACAAATAAGACAAATAAGACAAATAAGACAAATAAGACAAATAAGACAAATAAGGCAAATAAGACAAATAAGACAAATGAGACAAATAAGACAAATAAGACAAATAAGACAAATAAGACAAATAAGACAAATAAGACAAATAAGACAAATAAGACAAATAAGACAAATAAGACAAATAAGACAAATAAGACAAATAAGACAAATAAGACAAATAAGACAAATAAGACAAATAAGACAAATAAGACAATGAGACAAATAAGACAAATAAGACAAATAAGACAAATAAGACAAATAAGACAAATAAGACAAATAAGACAAATAAGACAAATAAGACAAATAAGACAAATAAGACAATTCCTCCGGAAGTTCCTCCGGGAATTCCTCCGGAAGTTCCTCCAGGAACGCCTTTGAACGCCTTCGAAAGTTCCTCCGGGAATGCCTACGGAAGTTCCTCCGGGAATTCCTCCGGAAGTTCCTCCGAATTCCTCCGAAGTTTCTCCGAATTCCCTGAAGTTCCTCCGAATTCCCCGGAAGTTCCTCCGGGAATTCCTCCGGAAGTTCCTCCGGGAATTCCTCCGGAAGTTCCTCCGGGAATTCCTCCGGAAGTTCCTCCGGGAATTCCTCCGGAAGTTCCTGCGGAAGTTCCTCCGGGAATTCCTCTAGAAGTTCCTCCGGGAATTCCTCCGGAAGTTCCTCCGGGAATTCCTCCGGAAGTTCCTCCGAATTCCTCCGAAGTTCCTCCGAATTCCTCCGGAAGTTCCTCCGGGAACTCCTCCGGAAGTTCCTCCGAATTCCTCCGGAAGTTCCTCCGGAATTCCTCCGGAAGTTCCTCCGAATTCCTCCGGAATTTCCTCCGGAAAGTTCCTCCAAAAATGCCTCCGGAATTTCCTCCGGGATTCCTCCGAAGTTCCTCCGGGAATTCCTCCAGGAAGTTCCTCCGGGAATTCCTCCAGAAGTTCCTCCGGTAATTCCTCCAGAAGTTCCTCCGGTAATTCCTCCGGGAATTCCTCCGGAAGTTCCTCCGGGAATTCTTCCGGAAGTTCCTACGGGAATTCCTCCGGAAGTTCCTCCGGCAATTCCTCCGGAAGTTCCTCCGGTAATTCCGCCAGAAGTTCCTCCGGGAAACCCTCAGGAGGTTCCTCCGTGAATTCCTCCGAGAGTTCCTCCGTGAATTCCGGAAGTTCCTCCGAATTCCTCCGAAGTTCCTCCGAATTCCTCCGGAAGTTCCTCCGAATTCCTCCGAAGTTCCTCCGGGAATTCCTCCGAAGTTCCTCCGAATTCCTCCGAAGTTCCTCCAGGAATTCCTCCGGAAGTTCCTCCGGAATTCCTCCGGAAGTTCCTCCAGGAATTCCTCCGGAAGTTCCTCCAGGAATTCTTCCGGAAGTTCCTCCAGGAATTCCTCCGGAAGTTCCTCCAGGAATTCCTCCGGAAGTTCCTCCAGGAATTCCTCCGGAAGTTCCAAATAAGACAAATAAGACAAATAAGACAAATAAGACAAATAAGACAAATAAGACAAATAAGACAAATAAGACAAATAAGACAAATAAGACAAATAAGACAAATAAGACAAATAAGACAAATAAGACAAATAAGACAAATAAGACAAATAAGACAAATAAGACAAATAAGACAAATAAGACAAATAAGACAAATAAGACAAATAAGACAAATAAGACAAATAAGACAAATAAGACAAATAAGACAAATAAGACAAATAAGACAAAAAGACAAATAAGACAAATAAGACAAATAAGACAAATAAGACAAATAAGACAAATAAGACAAATAAGACAAATAAGACAAATAAGACAAATAAGACAAATAAGACAAATAAGACAAATAAGACAAATAAGACAAATAAGACAAATAAGACAAATAAGACAAATAAGACAAATAAGACAAATAAGACAAATAAAACAAATAAGACAAATAAGACAAATAAGACAAATAAGACAAATAAGACAAATAAGAAAAATAAGAAAAATAAGAAAAATAAGACAAATAAGACAAATAAGACAAATAAGACAAATAAGACAAATAAGACAAATAAGACAAATAAGACAAATAAGACAAATAAGACAAATAAGACAAATAAGACAAATAAGACAAATAAGACAAATAAGACAAATAAGACAAATAAGACAAATAAGACAAATAAGACAAATAAGACAAATAAGACAAATAAGACAAATAAGACAAACAATACAAATAAGACAAATAAGACAAATAAGACAAATAAGCCAATCAAGACAAATAAGACAAATAAGACAAATAAGACAAATAAGACAAATAAGACAAATAAGACAAATAAGACAAATAAGACAAATAAGACAAATAAGACAAATAAGACAAATAAGACAAATAAGACAAATAAGACAAATAAGACAAATAAGACAAATAAGACAAATAAGACATAAGACAAATAAGACAAATAAGACAAATAAGACAAATAAGACAAATAAGACAAATAAGACAAATAAGACAAATAAGACAAATAAGACAAATAAGACAAATAAGACAAATAAGACAAATAAGACAAATAAGACAAATAAGAAAAATAAGAAAAATAAGAAAAATAAGAAAAATAAGAAAAATAAGAAAAATAAGACAAATAAGACAAATAAGACAAATAAGACAAATAAGACAAATAAGACAAATAAGACAAATAAGACAAATAAGACAAATAAGACAAATAAGACAAATAAGACAAATAAAACAAATAAGACAAATAAGACAAATAAGACAAATAAGACAAATAAGACAAATAAGACAAATAAGACAAATAAGACAAATAAGACAAATAAGCCAATAAGACAAATAAGACAAATAAGACAAATAAGACAAATAAGACAAATCAGACAAATAAGACAAATAAGACAACTATACAAATAAGACTAATAAGACAAATAAGACAAATAAGACAAACAAGACAAATAAGACAAATAAGACAAATAAGACAAATAGGACAAATAAGACAATTAGCACAATTAGCACAAATAAGACAAATAAGACAAATAATACAAATAAGACAAATAAGACAAATTGTCTTATTTAATAAGACAAATAATACAAATAAGACAAATAAGACAAATAAAACAAATAAGACAAACAATACAAATAAGACAAATAAGACAAATAAGACAAATAAGACAAATAAGATAAATAAGATAAATAAGACAAATAAGACAAATAAGACAAATAAGACAAATAAGACAAATAAGACAAATAAGACAAATAAGACAAATAAGACAAATAAGACAAATAAGACAAATAAGACAAATAAGACAAATAAGACAAATAAGACAAATAAGACAAATAAGACAAATAAGACAAATAAGACAAATAAGACAAATAAGACAAATAAGACAAATAAGACAAACAAGACAAATAAGACAAATAAGACAAATAAGACAAACAAGACAAATAAGACAAATAAGACAAATAAGACAAATAAGACAAATAAGACAAATAAGACAAATAAGACAAATAAGACAAATAAGACAAATAAGAAAAATAAGAAAAATAAGAAAAATAAGAAAAATAAGAAAAATAAGACAAATAAGACAAATAAGACAAATAAGACAAATAAGACAAATAAGACAAATAAGACAAATAAGACAAATAAGACAAATAAGACAAATAAGACAAATAAGACAAATAAGACAAATAAGACAAATAAGACAAATAAGACAAATAAGACAAATAAGACAAATAAGACAAATAAGACAAATAAGACAAATAAGACAAATAAGACAAATAAGACAAATAAGACAAATAAGACAAATAAGACAAATAAGACAACAAGACAAATAAGACAAATAAGACAAATAAGACAAATAAGACAAATAAGACAAATAAGACAAATAAGACAAATAAGACAAATAATACAAATAAGACAAACAAGACAAATAAGACAAATAAGACAAATAAGACAAATAAGACAAATAAGACAAATAAGACAAATAAGACAAATAATACAAATAAGACAAATAAGACAAATAAGACAAATAAGACAAATAAGACAAATAAGACAAATAAGACAAATAAGACAAATAAGACAAATAAGACAAATAAGACAAATAAGACAAATAAGACAAATAAGACAAATAAGACAAACAAGACAAATAAGACAAATAAGACAAATAAGACAAATAAGACAAATAAGACAAATAAGACAAATAAGACAAATAAAACAAATAAGACAAATAAGACAAATAAGACAAATAAGACAAATAAGACAAATAAGACAAATAAGAAAAAAAAGAAAAATAAGACAAATAAGAAAAAAAAGAAAAATAAGAAAAAAAAGAAAAATAAGAAAAATAAGAAAAATAAGAAAAATAAGACAAATAAGACAAATAAGACAAATAAGACAAATAAGACAAATAAGACAAATAAGACAAATAAGACAAATAAGACAAACAAGGCAAATAAGACAAATAAGACAAATAAGACAAATAAGACAAATAAGACAAATAAGACAATTAAGACTAATAAGACAAACAAGGCAAATAAGACAAATAAGACAAATAAGACAAATAAGACAAATAAGACAAATAAGACAAATAAGACAAATAAGACAAATAAGACAAATAAGACAAATAAGACAAATAAGACAAATAAGAAAAATAAGACAAATCAGACAAATAACAAAAATAAGAAAAATAAGAAAGATAAGAAAAATAAGACAAATAAGACAAATAAGACAAATAAGACAAATAAGACAAATAAGACAAATAAGACAAATAAGACAAATAAGACAAATAAGACAAACAAAACAAATAAGACAAATAAGACAAATAAGACAAATAAGACAAATAAGACAAATAAGACAAATAAGACAAATAAGACAAATAAGACAAATAAGACAAATAAGACAAATAAGACAAATAAGACAAATAAGACAAATAAGACAAATAAGACAAATAAGACAAATAAGACAAATAAGACAAATAAGACAAATAAGACAAATAAGACAAATAAGACAAATAAGACAAATAATACAAATAAGACAAATAAGACAAATAAGACAAATAAGACAAATAAGACAAATAAGACAAATAAGACAAATAAGACAAATAATACAAATAAGACAAACAAGACAAATAAGACAAATAAGACAAATAAGACAAATAAGACAAATAAGACAAATAAGACAAATAAGACAAATAAGACAAATAAGACAAATAAGACAAATAAGACAAACAAGACAAATAAGACAAATAAGACAAATAAGACAAATAAAACAAATAAGACAACAAGACAAATAAGACAAATAAGACAACAAGCCAAATGAGACAAATAAGACAAATAAGACAAATAAGACAAATAAGACAAATAAGACAAATAAGACAAATAAGAAAAATAAGAAAAATAAGAAAAATAAGAAAAATAAGAAAAATAAGAAAAATAAGACAAATAAGACAAATAAGACAAATAAGACAAATAAGACAAATAAGACAAATAAGACAAATAAGACAAATAAGACAAATAAGACAAATAAAACAAATAAGACAAATAAGACAAATAAGACAAATAAGACAAATAAGACAAATAAGACAAATAAGACAAATAAGACAAATAAGACAAATAAGACAAATAAGACAAATAAGACAAATAAGACAAATAAGACAAATAAGACAAATAAGACAAATAAGACAAATAAGACAAATAAGACAAATAAGACAAATAATACAAATAAGACAAACAAGACAAATAAGACAAATAAGACAAATAAGACAAATAAGACAAATAAGACAAATAAGACAAATAAGACAAATAATACAAATAAGACAAATAAGACAAATAAGACAAATAAGACAAATAAGACAAATAAGACAAATAAGACAAATAAGACAAACAATACAAATAAGACAAATAAGGCAAATAAGACAAATAAGACAAATAAGATAAATAAGATAAATAAGACAAATAAGACAAATAAGACAACAAGACAAATAAGACAAATAAGACAACAAGACAAATAAGACAAATAAGACAAATAAGACAAATAAGACAAATAAGACAAATAAGACAAATAAGACAAATAAGACAAATAAGACAAATAAGACAAATAAGACAACAAGACAAATAAGACAAATAAGACAAATAAGACAAATAAGACAAATAAGACAAATAAGACAATAAGACAAATAAGACAAATAAGACAAACCAGACAAATAAGACAAATAAGACAAATAAGACAAATAAGACAAATAAGACAAATAAGACAAATAAGACAAATAAGACAAATAAGACAAATAAGACAAATAAGACAAATAAGACAAATAAGACAAATAAGACAAATAAGACAAATACAAAAGACAAATAAGACAAATAAGACAAATAAGACAAATAAGACAAATAAGACAAATAAGACAAATAAGACAAATAAGACAAATAAGACAAATAAGACAAATAAGACAAATAAGACAAATAAGACAAATAAGACAAATAAGACAAATAAGACAAATAAGACAAATAAGACAAATAAGACAAATAAGACAAATAAGACAAATAAGACAAATAAGACAAATAAGACAAATAAGACAAATAAGACAAATAAGACAAATAAGACAAATAAGACAAATAAGACAAATAAGACAAATAAGACAAATAAGACAAATAAGACAAATAAGACAAATAAGACAAATAAGACAAATAAGACAAACAAGACAAATAAGACAAATAAGACAAATAAGACAAATAAGACAAATAAGACAAATAAGACAAATAAGACAAATAAGACAAATAAGACAAATAAGACAAATAAGACAAATAAGACAAATAAGACAAATAAGACAAATAAGGCAAATAAGGCAAATAAGGCAAATAAGGCAAATAAGACAAATAAGACAAATAAGCCAAATAAGACAAATAAGACAAATAAGACAAATAAGACAAATAAGACAAATAAGACAAATAAGACAAATAAGACAAATAAGACAAATAAGACAAATAAGACAAATAAGACAAATAAGACAAATAAGACAAATAAGACAAATAAGACAAATAAGACAAATAAGACAAATAAGACAAATAAGACAAATAAGACAAATAAGACAAATAAGACAAATAAGACAAATAAGACAAATAAGACAAATAAGACAAATAAGACAAATAAGACAACAAGACAAATAAGACAAATAAGACAAATAAGACAACAAGACAAATAAGACAAATAAGACAAATAAGACAACAAGACAAATAAGACAAATAAGACAAATAAGACAAATAAGACAAATAAGACAAATAAGACAAATAAGACAAATAAGACAAATAAGACAAATAAGACAAATAAGACAAATAAGACAAATAAGACAAATAAGACAAATAAGACAAATAAGATAAATAAGACAAATAAGACAAATAAGACAAATAAGGCAAATAAGACAAATAAGACAAATAAGACAAATAAGACAAATAAGACAAATAAGACAAATAAGACAAATAAGACAAATAAGACAAATAAGACAAATAAGAAAAATAAGACAAATAAGACAAATAAGACAAATAAGACAAATAAGACAAATAAGACAAATAAGACAAATAAGACAAATAAGACAAATAAGACAAATAAGACAAATGAAACAAATAAGACAAATAAGACAATTCCACCGGGAATTCCACCGAGAATTACTCCGGAAGTTCTTTCAGGAACGCCTCCGGAAGTTCCTTCAGGAACGCCTTCGAAAGTTCCTCCGGAAATTCCTCCCGAAATTCCTCCGGAAGTTCCTCCGGGAATTCCTCCGGAAGTTCCTCCGGGAATTCCCCGGAAGTTCCTCCGGAATTCCCCGGAAGTTCCTCCGAATTCCTCCGAAGTTCCTCCGAATTCCTCCGGAAGTTCCTCCGGGAATTCCTCCGGAAGTTCCTCCAGGAATTCCTCCGGAAGTTCCTGCGGAAGTTCCTCCGACAATTCCTGCGGAAGTACCTCCGGGAACTCCTGCGGAAGTTCCTCCCGGAATTTCTGCGGAAGTTCCTCCGCGAATTCCTGCGGAAGTTCCTCCGGGAATTCCTGCGGAAGTTCCTCCGGGAATTCATCCGGAAGCTCCTCCGGGAATTCCTCAGGAAGTCCCTCCGGAACTCCTCCGGAAGTTCCTCCGGGAACTCCTCCGGAAGTTCCTCCGGGAATTCCTCCGGAAGTTCCTCCGGGAATTCCTCCGGAGTTCCTCCCGGAATTCCTCCGGAAGTTCCTCCGAATTCCTCCGAAGTTCCTCCGAATTCCTCCGGAAGTTCCTCCGGAAGTTCCTCCGTGAATTCCTCCGGAAGTTCCTCCGGGATTCCTCCGGAAGTTCCTCCGGGAATTCCTCCGGAAGTTCCTCCTGGAATTCCTCCGGAAGTTCCTCCGGAATTCCTCCGAAGTTCCTCCGGTAATTCCTCCGAGGAATTCCTCCGGAAGTTCCTCCGGAATTCCTCCGAAGTTCCTCCGGAATTCCTCCGGAAGTTCCTCCGGAATTCCTCTGGAAGTTTCTCCGGTAATTCCTCCGGAAGTTCCTCCGGTAATTCCGCCGTAAGGTCCTCCGGAAATCCTCCGGAGGTTCCTCCGGGAATTCCTCCGAAGTTCCTCCGGGAATTCCTCCGAAGTTCCTCCGGGAATTTCTCCGGAAGTTCCTCCGAATTCCTCCGGAAGTTCCTCCGAATTCCTCCGAAGTTCCTCCTGAATTCCTCCGGAAGTTCCTCCGAATTCCTCCGGAAGTTCCTCCGAATTCCTCCGGAAGTTCCTCCGGGAATTCCTCCGGAAGTTCCTCCGGAATTCCTCCGGAAGTTCCTCCGAATTCCTCCGGAAGTTCCTCCGAATTCCTCCGGAAGTTCCTCCGGAATTCCTCCGAAGTTCCTCCGGGAATTCCTCCGGAAGTTCCTCCGGGAATTCCTCCGGAAGTTCCTCCGGAATTCCTCCGGAAGTTCCTCCGGGAATTCCTCCGAAGTTCCTCCGGGAATTCCTCCGAAGTTCCTCCGGAATTCCTCCGGAAGTTCCTCCGAATTCCTCCGGAAGTTCCTCCGGGAATTCCTCCGAAGTTCCTCCGGAATTCCTCCGGAAGTTCCTCCGGGAATTCCTCCGGAAGTTCCTCCGAATTCCTCCGAAGTTCCTCCGAATTCCTCCGAAGTTCCTCCGGGAATTCCTCCGAAGTTCCTCCTGGCATTCCTCCGAAATTCCCTGGGATTCCTCCGAAGTTCTTCCGAATTCCTTCGAATTCCTCCGAAGTTCCTCCGGAAGTTCCTCCGGGAATTTTTCCGAAGTTCCTTCGAATTCCTCCGGAAGTTCCTCCGAATTCTTCCGAAAGTTTCTCCAGAATTCCTCCGGAAGTTCCTCCGGGAATTCCTCCGAGAATTCCTCCGGAAGTTCCTCCGGGAATTCCTCCGGAAGTTGCTCCGGGAATTCCTCCGAAAGTTCCTCCGGAAGTTCCTTCGGGGATTTTTCCGGAAATTCCTCCGAAAGTTCCTTCGGGAATTCTTCCGAAAGTTTCTCCGGGAATTCCTCCGGAAGTTCCTCCGGAATTCCCCCGAGAATTCCTCCGGAAGTTCCTCCGGGAATTCCTGCGGAAGTTCCTCCGGAATTCCTCCGAAGTTCCTCCGGAATTCCTCCGGAAGTTCCTCCAGGAATTCCTCCGGAAGTTCCTCCGGAAGTTCCTCCGGAAGTTCCTCCGGGAATTCCTCCGGAAGTTCCTCCTGGCATTCCTCCGGAAATTCCCCCGGGGATTCCTCCGGAAGTTCTTCCGGGAATTCCTTCGGGAATTCCTACGGGAATTTTTCCGGAAGTTCCTTCGGGAATTCCTCCGGAAGTTCCTTCGGGAATTCTTCCGAAAGTTTCTCCGGGAATTCCTCCGGAAGTTCCTCCGGGAATTCCTCCGAGAATTCCTCCGGAAGTTCCTCCGGGAATTCCTCCGGAAGTTGCTCCGGGAATTCCTCCGAAAGTTCCTCCGGAAGTTCCTTCGGGTATTTTTCCGGAAATTCCTCCGAAAGTTCTTTCGGGAATTCCTCCGGGTATTTTTCGGGAATTCCTCCAGAAATTTTTTCGTGAATTTCTCCGGAAGTTCCTTCGGGAATTTCTCCTGAAGTTTCTTCGGGAATTCCTCCGGAAGTTCCTTCGGGAATTCCTCCGGAAGTTCCTTCGGGAATTCCTCCGGAAGTGCTTTCGGGAATTTCTTCGGAAGTTCCTCCGAGAATTGCTCCGGAAGTTCCTCCGGGAATTCGTCAGGAAGTTCCTCCGGAATTTTTTTCTTGAAGTTCCTCTGGGAAGTTATCCGGAAGTTCCTCTGGTAATTCTTCCGGATGTTCCTCTGGAAATTCTCAAGGAAAGACCTCCCGGAATTTTTCCTGAAGCTCCTTCAAAAATTACCCCGGAAGTTTCTCTTAAAATTATTTCGGAAGTTGCTTCGAAAATTTATTAAAGATTTCCGAAATTTCTTCAAAAGTGTCTTAGGATTTAATTCAGAAATCCTTCTGCGAATTCCTTCACAACTTTTAACGAAAACTGCTCTGAAAATTCCACCGATCATTAATTGGGGAATACCTCTGAGATTTACTTCTAAAACTCTTCTTGGTGTTACTATGGAAATCCACCGAGAACTCCTTATAAATAACTTCTAGAACTCTACAGTATTGACCTAAAGAAGTCCTAACAAATTTCGCTGAATTCCGAGCCGAGAGGCCGAGCATATGTTACATGCCATGGGACCTATGGATTATGTAAAAGCAAAAGGTTAAACGAATTACGAATAAAGATCGCACAACCAGGGGTTTATACTACATTGCGCTCTTACCAACTCTTCTGATTTGATTGCCATCTAAAAGCCAATCCAATAACAGCCTGATTGCATCGTAAACACCGCAAATCGTCCAAATCCACCGCTGGTCGGGTGGTTCAACAAATTTATCAACCCAATAACGTGCAGCAAATCCAAAAGATGGCTTCCATCGCACGAGTTTGTCTAGATAAAGGCTTTACCCCTACCCCGCCCACAGAGGAACAACAACGGTTCAGGAGATTGACGTAAATTGCTTCATTTGAAGGAACAAATCGAGCGTTAAACAAGCAAATAAAACCCCAAACCTGACAACAAGAAAACAACATCGAGCTCCCCATCTGCCCGCCTCGTACCAGCAACCGGGAAGAGATACCAAGCGGAGCAGTTCCGGTTCCATCGCCACCAGTTGCGGAAAACGGAATTTGATCCAAATTTCTCCCACACTCCTCCTGTGAGAGAGGGAAACAAACGAAGACACGAACGTAAATATCTCCGAACCGTTCCAGCATCAGCAGCACACGTTGGGGTCCCTCATCAGACTGCAAACCAAAATGGACTGCCCGGGAATAATAAGCTTTACCATGCACCCCTTTCTCTACACGAACGAAGTTCACCAACCAAGAAGCTAACAATCGTCTTCGTCGACATCGAGTTGATCATCTTGTCGACGTCGTATAGATGGAGTGCGGAGAGGGATTTTGTTGTTTGCTGGGAAACCGCATCCCACCCGAAGGCCATAGTCAAATCCGATTGAAAGCCACCGAACTTTCGGATTTGGCTTCGATCTTGTGGGTGGGGCAGATAGTAAAACTGGCTAAGGGGAAGGATTGGGGCTACATCACGAGCAGGGTAATAATGGTTGTACCTTCTCACCGTAATGAAATAGTTTACTGCACTTGAATAAGCCGATTAGGTAATTGGCTGAACGTGACTTTACTGGAATAGTCTGGATGAAGTGCATTATGCGTTCTGGATTCAGTACATTGTATTGCATTTTGAATACAGAAAACCAATGTTCTTAGTTCGCATTAGAATCTCTGATTTGTTATTTCTAAGCTTTGAATTATGAATCAACAAAAAATCTCATCATAAAACTTCTAGATTCTGCATTCAAATTTTCGAGTGAGGTCAAGTTACAAGCCTTTTCCATTTTCTAGATTCAGATTTGTAAGTGATTCTAATCTCATTGAGCTCGACATTTTTAATGTTGATGCCAACATTATTCTTCACTCATTTCATCATATAATTCGATATTTCATGAAATGATTAGGACCCTATACAGCAATAAGATTTTCTTTCATTTCCATAATAACACTGCTCAACAATAATGAATTCATGTTTCGCCACCCACTTCACAATTACAAGTGCCGTGATTATCACTTACTCTAATTCCCCTGTAGCAGCTGTTTAATATCTCGGATTAAGTTTACCCATCTAAACAACAGACCCACTAATTTCATTTGCAAAATCTCTTGTCTTCTGCTGACGCACCGCTTTGCTCCGACCCAAACCCTCTGTCGAATGAAACCCACCACGGCAGGACACACTCAGTCGGAAGGACAACTTTCACCTCGGTAGTGCAGCAACGCCGGGCGGGCTCGGTGGTGTCAGGTACGTGACTTGGGCGCCCCGAGGCCACCGTCAATAACTACAATGTCCACCATGATGGTGATGACGATCATGATGATGAAAATGATAGCGACGATGATATCCTCTCGTCCTCGTGGTCTGCGGCAGTGGAGTACGTACGGCGGCAACGATAACAGCTCATTGAGGATTAAATTTGGTGGAAAAGTGAAACTTTTATCCATCCGGTTTGCTTCTCTGTCGCAGTCAGCGCCGTTGTCGACGGTCGTCGTGGTTTAATTGGTAATTACTGCACAAGGATGCGCTGGTCTGGGTAGGGTGGTGGACACCATGACGCGAGTTTTCATCAGCGTGGGGCAGTGGTGTTGTGGTGGTTCTTTCATCGATGCGCTTTCCACAACAGCTCCGTCGTTGAGATCGTTGGAATGATGGGACGAGCGGGCGTCAATCTTGCGGAGGACAAAATGTTGGCAGGAAGAGTGATGGTCATTAGATGGATTAAAGCCACATCATTTAACCGGCGACGGACGGCCTGACGCCATGGTAATGGGCCGTTGTTGCTGTTTGAACTACGATGATGATTGACAGCACTAGATTGTGAACAATTTGGGCCTGATATGGCGATCGATTGGCATGATTCAAACATATTAGGCATTGAATTGGCACTGATGAGAACTAAGTTTTTTACCAATTCAGTTCGAGTTGAATTGTCAATCAGTTGTCGAATGGGATGTTGTTAACAGAAACACTTCGGAGAGCGCTTCTGTTTCTTGATCTCCTGAGCCAGTTCCACCTGCTTAAATTGTAAATAATTCCCCAATCGATAATTTTTAGACTAATTCAAAATTGCAATTATAAAAGGAGAATTTATCATGAATAAATGAATAATGTACTCCACCGCGCTGCTGCCAGTGGTGCCTGCCACCCACGACCGCCACAGACGCCATCGTAGTGAAACAAGCAACCGATAGCGAATTTTACGACTACGAGAAAGTTCCACCTGCGAGTTGCTGATGCTGACGACGACGAAGATGATGACCAGTGGAAATAAAAGGGGCCGTAACGGTACTTACAGGGGTTAGGCAAAATGATTGAGATAGGCAAAATTTGCCCCAAATTCAAATCCTTATAACTTTTTGAAAAATTAATGAAATTGGACAAAACCGGAAGCATTCGACGACAAATTTAGTAAAGATTTAGGAACATGCATGGTCACGAATACTGGCCACAGGATACCGGAGATGTTCCGTATTTTCGGAGACCATGTCAAAAACACATTTTTTTGCAGCTCGTATTTTTGAGTGGTTTAAAGTTACATCGATGAAAACTATTTTCCTAGAAACTAGATCTTATTGAAAACTGAATGCGGGTGGTTGCGCTAAGATCCGGTGAAAAACATCCGAGATATGACCATTTCAGTAAACCTGTTTCCGGATACTATGGTCAATTATGTATATCCTTCCAATCACGTATATATTATCCGGTACCATATCAATATTGGTATCAAACTTCAAGATTTTTCATGGAGATGCTTCAGGAAGCATATGCAGGACGATCAGTTGCCCTGACCACTCTGTAGTAGGTTCCAGGTGCCCCGGGGGAAGTGGCCAATTTGAAAAACGTTCAGAACCCTTCAAGATTTTTCATGAAGATGCTTCAGAAAGCATATTCAGGACGATCAGTTACCCTGACCGCTCTGTAGTAGGTTCAAGGTGCCCCGGGGGAAGTGGCCAATTTGAAAAACGTTCAGAACCCTATCAATATGGGTATCAAACTTCAAGATTTTTCATGGAGATGCTTCAGGAAGCATATTCAGGACGATCAGTTACCCTGACCGCTCTGTAGTAGGTTCAAGGTGCCCCGGGGGAAGTGGCGAATTTGGAAAACGTTCAGAACCCTATCAATATGGGTATCAAACTTCAAGATTTTTCATGGAGATGCTTCAGGAAGCATATTCAGGACGATCAGTTACCCTGACCGCTCTGTAGTAGGTTCAAGGTGCCCCGGGGGAAGTGGCCAATTTGAAAAACGTTCAGAACCCTATCAATATGGGTATCAAACTTCAGGATTTTTCGAGGTGATACTTCTAAATGCATTTTAGAACCAGCAGCTGTCATGACCACTCTGTGGTAGGATCCAGGTGTCTTGGGGAAGTGGCCAATTTGCAAAATGTTCGAAACCATATCAAAATGAGTATCAAAGTTCAAGGTTTTTCATAGAGATGCTTTTGGACTCTCCTGTCGAATAGAGTTCGCCGCCGCACGAAGTTGACCATCTACAAAACGCTCATTAGACTGGTCGGCCTCTATGGCCACGAAAGTTGGATGTTGCTGGCGAAGGACCAACGCGCCCTTGGAGCTTCCGAATGGAAGAAGTTGCGGACTATTTATGGTGGAGTGCAGATGGAAGCCAAAGGAGATGGTGGTGGAGGCCAATGAATCACGAGTTGTAACTGTTAGGAGAACTACCACACGGTACAATTTTGGCGGTTACGGTGGGCCGGGCATGTAGCCAGAATGTCAGACGACAACCCGATTGTGATGGTGCTCGATAATGATCCGACCGGTACAAGAAGAAGAGGCGCGATGCGGTCAGGGTGGATCGACCAAGTGTAAGATGGCCTGCCATCAATGGCAGCAGGTCGCAAGCATGACTTAGCAATTGTGTGGGGTGGGGGGACATGGCCATGGTCCTATTATGGCACTTAAAGGCAAAGTGAAGCCTGCCGATTATCAAATTATTTTGGAAGACAAGGTATTTGTTGATATGATGACAAATCCTGGTGTTGTTCTGTCTGCGAAAGATCCGCTGGCCGCGTTCCACTTTGTCGATCCACCGTAACCGCTGCACGCCTCTTTTTCTTGTACCGGTCGGATTATTATCGAAGCATTATCTCAATCGGGTTAACGTCTGACAGTCTGGCTTCTTGCCCGGCCCACCGTAATTGCCAAAATTGTACCTTGTGGGTAGTTCTCCTAACAGTTACAACTCGTGGTTCATTGACCTCCACCACCACCTCCATTGTCTTCCATCTTCACCTCACCATAGATGGTCCGCAACACCTTCCATTCGGAAACTCCAAGGGCGCGTTGGTCCTTCGCCAGCAACATCCAAATTTCGTGGCCATAGAGGCAGACCAGTCTAATGAGCGTTTTGTAGATGGTCAACTTCGTGCGGCGGCGAACTCTATTCGACAGGAGAGTCCAAAAGCATTTCCATGAATAACCTTGAACTTTGATACTCATTTTGATATGGTTTCGAACATTTTGCAAATTGGCCACTTCCCCAGGACACCTGGAACCTACTACAGAGTGGTCATGACAGCTGCTGGTTCTAAAATGCATTTAAAAGTATCACCTCGAAAAATCTTGAAGTTTGATACCCATATTGATATGATTCTGAACGTTTTTCAAATTGACCACTTCCCCCGGGGCACCTGGAATCTACCACAGAGTAGTCAGGGCAACTGATCGTCCTGAATATGCTTCCTGAAGCATCTCCATGAAAAATCTTGAAGTTTGATACCCATATTGATAGGATTCTGAACGTATTTCAAATTGACCACTTCCCCCGAGGCACCTGGAACCTACTACAGAGTGGTCAGGGCTACTGATCATCCTGAATATGCCTCCTGAAGCATCTCCATAGAAAGTCTTGAAGTTTGATACCCATATTGATAAGGTTCTGAACGTTTTCAAATTGACCACTTCCCCCAGGGCACCTGGAACTTACTACAGAGCGGTTAGGGTAACTGTTCATCCTGAATATGCTTCCTGAAGCATCCAGGAATTCCTCCGGAAGTTCCTCCAGGAATTCCTCCGGAAGTTCCTCCGGAAGTTCCTCCGGGAATTCCTCCGGAAGTTCCTCCGGGGATTCCTCCGGAAGTTCCTCCGGGAATGCCCCCACAAGTTCCGCCGGGAATTCCGGCGGAAGTTCCTCCGGGAATTCCTCCGGAAGTTCCTCCTGGAATTCCTCCTGAAGTTCCTCTGGGAATTCCTCCGGAAGTTCCTCCGAATTCCTCCGGAAGTTCCTCCTGGAATTCCTCCGGAAGTTCCTCCGAATTCCTCCGGAAGTTCCTCCGGGAATTCCTCCGAAGTTCCTCCAGGAATTCCTCCGGAAGTTCCTCCGGGAATTCCTCCGGAAGTTCCTCCGGAATTCCTCCGAAGTTCCTCCGAATTCCTCCGGAAGTTCCTCCGGGAATTCCTCCGGAAGTTCCTCCGGGAATTCCTCCGGAAGTTCCTCCGAATTCCTCCGGAAGTTCCTCCGGGAATTCCTCCGAAGTTCCTCCGAATTCCTCCGAAGTTCCTCCGGAATTCCTCCGAAGTTCCTCCGGGAATTCCTCCGGAAGTTCCTCCGGAATTCCTCGGAAGTTCCTCCGAATTCCTCCGAAGTTCCTCCGGAATTCCTCCGGAAGTTCCTCCGGGAATTCCTCCGGAAGTTCCTCCGGGAATTCCTCCGGAAGTTCCTCCGGGAATTCCTCCGGAAGTTCCTCCGGGAATTCCTCCGGAAGTTCCTCCGAATTCCTCCGAAGTTCCTCCGGGAATTCCTCCGAAGTTCCTCCTGGAATTCCTCCGGAAGTTCCTCCGGAATTCCTCCGGAAGTTCCTCCGGAATTCCTCCGAAGTTCCTCCGGAATTCCTCCGGAAGTTCCTCCGGAAGTTCCTCCGACAGTTCCTCCGGAATTCCTCCGGAAGTTCCTCCGGAATTCCTCCGGAAGTTCCTCCGAATTCCTCCGGAAGTTCCTCCGGGAATTCCTCCGGAAGTTCCTCCGGGAATTCCTCCGGAAGTTCCTCCGGAATTCCTCCGGAAGTTCCTCCGGGAATTCCTCCGAAGTTCCTCCGGGAATTCCTCCGGAAGTTCCTCCGAATTCCTCCGGAAGTTCCTCCAGGAATTCCTCCGGAAGTTCCTCCAGGAATTCCTCCGGAAGTTCCTCCAGGAATTCCTCCGGAAGTTCCTCCAGGAATTCCTCCGGAAGTTCCTCCAGGAATTCCTCCGGAAGTTCCTCCAGGAATTCCTCCGGAAGTTCCTCCAGGAATTCCTCCGGAAGTTCCTCCAGGAATTCCTCCGAAGTTCCTCCGTGAATTCCTCCGAAGTTCCTCCGGAATTCCTCCGGAAGTTCCTCCGGAAGTTCCTCCGGAATTCCTCCGGAAGTTCCTCCGGAATTCCTCCGGAAGTTCCTCAGGAATTCCTCCGAAGTTCCTCCGGGAATTCCTCCGGAAGTTCCTCCGGGAATTCCTCCGGAAGTTCCTCCAGGAATTCCTCCGAAGTTCCTCCGGAATTCCTCCGAAGTTCCTCCGGGAATTCCTCCGGAAGTTCCTCCGGAATTCCTCCGGAAGTTCCTCCGGGAATTCCTCCGAAGTTCCTCCGGGAATTCCTCCGGAAGTTCCTCCGGGAATTCCTCCGGAAGTTCCTCCGGAATTCCTCCGAAGTTCCTCCGAATTCCTCCGAAGTTCCTCCGGAATTCCTCCGGAAGTTCCTCCGGAATTCCTCCGAAGTTCCTCCGGAATTCCTCCGAAGTTCCTCCGGGAATTCCTCCGGAAGTTCCTCCGGGAATTCCTCCGGAAGTTCCTCCGGGAATTCCTCCGAAGTTCCTCCGGGAATTCCTCCGGAAGTTCCTCCGAATTCCTCCGGAAGTTCCTCCGGGAATTCCTCCGGAAGTTCCTCCGGGAATTCCTCCGAAGTTCCTCCGGGAATTCCTCCGGAAGTTCCTCCAGGAATTCCTCCAGTTCTTCCAGGAATTCCTCCGGAAATTTCTCCAGGAATTGCTGCGGAAATTCCTCCAGGGATTCTCCCCGAAGTTTCTCCAGGAATTCCCCCGGAAGTTCCTCCAGGAATTCCTCCGGAAGTTCCTCCAGGAATTCCTCCGGAAGTTCCTCCAGGAATTCCTCCGGAAGTTCCTCCAGGAATTCCTCCGGAAGTTCCTCCGGAAGTTCCTCCAGGAATTCCTCCGGAAGTTCCTCCAGGAATTCCTCCGGAAGTTCCTCCAGGAATTCCTCCGAAGTTCCTCCAGGAATTCCTCCGAGAGTTACTCCAGAAATTCCTTCGGGAGTTCCTTCAAAAATTCTTTCGGAAGTTCCTCCAGTAACTCCTCCGAAAGTTGCTCCAGTAACTCCTCCGAAAGTTGCTCCAGCAATCCCTCCGGAAGCTCTGCCATCAATTCCTCCGGAAGTTCCTCCAGGAATTCCTCCGGAAGTTCCTCCAGGAATTCCTCCGGAAGTTCCTCCAGGAATTCCTCCGGAAGTTCCTCCAGGAATTCCTCTGGAAGTTCCTCCAGGAATTCCTCCGGAAGTTCCTCCAGGAATTCCTCCGGAAGTTCCTGCAGGAATTCCTCCGGAAGTTCCTCCAGGAATTCGTCCGGAAGTTCCTCCAGGAATTCCTCCGGAAGTTCCTCCAGGAATTCCTCCGGAAGTTCCTCCAGGAATTCCTCCGGAAGTTCCTCCAGGAATTCCTCCGGAAGTTCCTCCAGGAATTCCTCCGGAAGTTCCTCCAGGAATTCCTCCGGAAGTTCCTCCAGGAATTCCTCCGGAAGTTCCTCCAGGAATTCCTCCGGAAGTTCCTCCAGGAATTCCTCCGGAAGTTCCTCCAGGAATTCCTCCGGAAGTTCCTCCAGGAATTCCTCCGGAAGTTCCTCCAGGAATTCCTCCGGAAGTTCCTCCAGGAATTCCTCCGAAGTTCCTCCAGGAATTCCTCCGGAAGTTCCTCCAGGAATTCCTCCGGAAGTTCCTCCAGGAATTCCTCCGGAAGTTCCTTCCAGGAATTCTCCGGAAGTTCCTCCAGGAATTCCTCGGAAGTTCCTCCAGGAATTCCTCCGAAGTTCCTCCAGGAATTCCTCCGGAAGTTCCTCCAGGAATTCCTCCGGAAGTTCCTCCAGGAATTCCTCCGGAAGTTCCTCCAGGAATTCCTCCGAAGTTCCTCCAGGAATTCCTCCGGAAGTTCCTCCAGGAATTCCTCCGGAAGTTCCTCCAGGAATTCCTCCGGAAGTTCCTCCAGGAATTCCTCCGAAGTTCCTCCAGGAATTCCTCCGGAAGTTCCTCCAGGAATTCCTCCGGAAGTTCCTCCAGGAATTCCTCCGGAAGTTCCTCCAGGAATTCCTCCGGAAGTTCCTCCAGGAATTCCTCCGGAAGTTCCTCCAGGAATTCCTCCGGAAGTTCCTCCAGGAATTCCTCCGGAAGTTCCTCCAGGAATTCCTCCGGAAGTTCCTCCAGGAATTCCTCCGGAAGTTCCTCCAGGAATTCCTCCGGAAGTTCCTCCAGGAATTCCTCCGGAAGTTCCTCCAGGAATTCCTCCGGAAGTTCCTCCAGGAATTCCTCCGGAAGTTCCTCCAGGAATTTCTCCGGAAGTTCCTCCAGGAATTCCTCCGGAAGTTCCTCCCGGAATTCCTCCGGGAGTTTCTCCCGGAAGTCCTCTGGAAGTTCCTCCTGAATTCTTCCGGGAGTTTCTCCTGAATTCCTCTGGAAGTTCCTCCTGAATTCCTTCGGAAGTTTCTCCAGGAAATCCTCCGGAAGTTCCTCCTGAAATCCTCCGGAAGTTCCTTCCGGAATTCCTCCAGAAGTTCCTTCCGGAATTCCTCCGGAAGTTCCTTCCGGAATTCCTCCGGAAGTTCCTTCCGGAATTCCCCCGGAAGTTCCTCCCGGAATTCCTCCAGGAATACCTCCGGAAGTTCCTCCAGAAGTTCCTCCAGGAATTCCTCCGGAAGTTCCTCCAGGAATTCCTTCGAAAGTTTCTCCAGGAATTCCTCCGGAAGTTCTCCCAAGAATTCCTCCGGAAGTTCCACCAGGGATTCCCTAGGAAATCCTTTGGAAGTTCCTCCCGGAATTCCTTCGAAAGTTCCTCCAGGAATTCCTCCGGAAGTTCCTCCAGGAATTCCTCCGGAAGTTCCCCCAGGAGTTCCTCCAGAAGTTCCTCCAGGAATTCCTTCGGAAGCTCCTCCAGGAACTCCCCCGGAAGTTCCTCCAGGAACTTGGATATGTTTGGTGTAGGTGATGAAGTGTCAGACGACAATATCAAAATTTTGCGCTGAAACATCATGCAGATATCAGGTTGTGCTACTAAGCTACTGCCGCAATAAGAAACTTCGTTTCAAACATCACGAACAATCTCCTCTATCCAGCATTACTTCATCAGCTTTCAATCGAAGCAGAAACTGATTACCTTTTTGTTAAATTCATTACGATGAGACTATTGCATATAGGTCTAACAATCCTTCTGGTCGTTTGAAACCAGTTACAGCTTCTCAAAATCTAACTGCAAATGATGATTAAAATGTTTCTTGTCGCGGAGAGAATAGCAATCTTTTGAAAAGGAAAAGGTGGACTTATGTTATGAATACTTTTTCCGTAAAGTTATAGTTACTGGTCTTGTTGTTTTCTAATTTCTATGCAGTAAGTAAAAGATAAAGCTCGTCCGTGCAGTACCGCTGGAAAACGCTGTGGTTAACCCACACACTTAATTTTTTTTACCGGGATCTCAGCAAAATGGCCAACTTTTACCGAGATTCGCACAGCCGTGCCCCAGCAATCATGTTTTTGGCTGAGATTTCTGTCAAAATTTTTGAAAATCATCAAATATTTTGCCGAAAATCAGCTAACAAATGTCATTTCTGCTGAAATATCAGTTTTTTATTTTGCTGGCGCACGGCTGTGCGGATTTTTGCCGAGCTGCAGAAATAAAAACTAAGTGTGCAGTATTAAGGAGGTGGCAAAAATCGGAAGGATACGATGGGCAGGGCATATTGCAAGAATGCCGGATAGCAAACCGACAAACATGGTATTTCCTTCGGAGCCTGTTGTAACAAAAACACATAGAGCGCAGCAAGCAAAATCCAAAACGATTTGATGAGCGTGGAAAGCAACAGAGGATGGAGAGATGTAGCCTTGAACCATGTTTTGTGGCGTCCAATTGTTGCTTCAGTGCCTAATGTTGAGATGTGAACTAAATAAATTAAATGGATGAGTGAATATTGTTCTGTAAAACTCCGAAGTGAATATGGACCTTCGTAGCTTAGGTGGTTAAAATCACAAATCTAGCGCATTGACGGTCATGGGTTCCAGTCCCATCGAACTAAAGTGGTTACCTCCAATACATTTAAAAATATCAAAATCATACACATAATATGTATTATGCACATCGGTGTTTTTTACAACTTTGTAATTTAATATTTATGTCGGGTGGTCAATACTCGAAAATAGGCAAATCACTTTAACTGAACTGAAGGAATATTGTTCCTGCAAAGAAACGGAATCAGGCAACTCGGGCTTGAAGTGTCCGGAACGATGGAAATCGTGCGAATTGAATGCTTTGTTATAAACCTTCTCCTTTTCAATGGGGTTCCTTCTGCACTACACGTGTACAATATTGAACCCATGTTTTCATAATCATCCCCACACTCAACACCACACAATCGTCCTTTCTTGGAATCAACCAGTTAACAAGCATCAACCAGCACACGAATATACTCGGAACAGGGGAAACACACACCGACCGTGTCAGAAAACCCATGAATGGAGGATTTTTTTGTCAGCCTTTTGTTGCGGTCCGACCCGGCCTTTTATTTCCGAATCAACGAATTTTACGAACCGTGCTGATAGTCATGAAGTCGGCAAGTTTCGCTGCTCGTTTCAGTTCTTTTTCTGTTCCCCGAAACAGCAGTCAAATTCCCACAGTAATGCGATAATGTTCGCTTTTTGGCGGAAACATTTGTGAGAAATGAATATTACATGTTAAATGTAATCCAATTAAGTGCATGTAAAATATGAATACGGAAGAGAGTGGTTTAAGCATGTCGTGTAGCTAACTAACGGATAACAGTATTTAATTTTTAAGTTCAAATTAGGTACGGCTTTTGAAAAGGTCGAAATTATTCGGATCTTATGACACAGATCACAAGACGTGGTGGTATCGGATTAGAATCTCAAGGCTTTTTGGTTCCGTTTTTTTCGGTGAGACGTTCTTTGACATTTCCTCATATCCGCCGAACATTTGTATGGCATGTTTTTCAGATGTGTGGCGGCAATATCTCCATTATGGAACGCAACGCCAGTAAAAGCAGACAAACCACGAAAGAGAAGCATCCGTGCTGCGCCAGAAGACGCAGATGAAAGGATTCGCCACTCGGTTGAAACTGTATCGAGTTCCTGGTAATGGCAACGAAACAGCAGATATACAGTTTCCATTCAACATTCCGAGGCAAACTATGCGCTAATTTCCTGGCAACTGCACCGTACCTCCGGCAAACGGGCAGGCAGGTCATCAGGTCGGTCGCCATCCGTGTAATTAAATCAGTAGCGCGTCTGGTATTATTATTGTGAATCCGGTTGCAACTTTTCGGGTTTCAGCTCTCGCCCGACGTTATTATAGTTCGCGTCGGCTTCTGGGGCTTTTACTTTGAGGTTGCTCTTGATGGAATTTAATTGTATTCAAATAGAGCTGGCAAACTGGGGTCCTAAGTATCATTCGACAGAGCAATTTAACGCGGATGTTTCAGCTCGAACCAATTTGGCTTTTTGATTGTTTAAGTGTTATTACAGAGATGCTCCAGCAAACATGCTAATCCTCTGATTCGATCGTAATCGATTGTTTTGCTCAAATCCACCCTTTCGTGGATAAACTCGAATTCAAAATTAATTGCTTCACAACCTAATATGAGGCTAGTTCTCATATAACAGAATGATCAAAGGCCAAGCGACAATAAGAGTATTTGATAACAGGTGAGTAAATGCGAATGTAAAATGTTGTATAATAAAATAATCATCAATCGACAGCAATTTGAATCTATTTTCAAATGGATAGATGGCTGTCAAATCTAATTTGAATAAGAAATTTTCAGCTTGGAGCTCGCCACTGGAATTTTGTCAATTTGGAATGTTTATATCCCTAGAATCAGGCGCCGGCGAACGTGAGGCTTTTGTGAATATTAATCATCAATGCATCCTGGTAAGATTTTATGAATCTCCAAAATGATTCATCAGATTAAGATAGTGTTCGCTTAAAGAATTATCTTATAGACGCATTTCGCACCATCTCGAACAAATGTTGTCAACACCCTCTCAGATATCGATGAAACTTTCTGAATAGGTATTTAGACTTTGTCACAAAAACTCTTTTTGCAAATTTATCTTTTCACTCGCAGGCAGTACCAACGTACCAAGTTGCCAGCGCTTTAGACACGTTGCAATCGCATGACAAAAATTATCAAGGCCTGACAATATCCGTACTCTTCCACACTGTGCTAAGCTGTTCTCGAAATCGGCCAAAATACTAAAATCCAAGCCTCGGCCCATATCCCAATTAGACAACAATGGCTCTACGGATCGCTTGATAACTCAGCCAGCCGAAATAGATCGTCACTTCGTCAGCTCGCACAATCCTGGACTGACCATCGTCATTTCACAAGAAGCAGCCGTTAACGAGCATGCAAACGACAACCATTTTACTTCCAACGACTACTCAGAAGAAGTGGATTTCTTATATAGCGAATTGACGGCCTATTCCAAATCATCGGAGAATATGAAGAACCAAGGCTTCGACAACATCCTGTATCTCCAACTACATTCTTCGAGGTCCCTTCGATTATCCTTACTAAGTGCCTCCATCTCAGCTACTTGCCGTCGTCAGTCAAAATCATTCCAATGTGGAAGTCTGAGAAGGAGACTTCGTCTCCCAAAAGCTCGCAAAAGCTCCAATCAGCCTTCTCTCGTGGATATCCCCAAAAAACACCATAATTGCGATTTGAGCTTGAGCTTGATTGACTGCTCGTAGTTGCTACTCCATTATGACCAGATCAGCTGTTCTTGCACAGGGAACCAACAGATGTTTGCTTGGGACTAGCACACATCTTCAATGTCAGTCGACAATTGTCTTTCGCGCGTGACAGACGTTTCCCGCACAGTTGACGTAAATAACCAACACAATTTCGTACATATACCTAGTGACGAAAATAAAGTGTAATTAGCGTAATATGTCGCACAGGAAGAACACCATTGTCGTGGATTTCAGTGTCCTCCCGAGACGCCCTCCTTTGGCCCAGGTAAAGCAGTTTCTTGAGGAATCTCTCAAGCTTAACATGGCTGATGTGAAAAGCATCCAACTGCACAACCTCAATGACTGTGTGTTTGTTGAGATGAACAGCGCAGGCGTAGCCGCACGACTACAAAAAGAACATCACCTCAAACACTCATTTCACCGTCTCGGCGTATTCTATCATATTCCGGTATACGTAGATGGCCCCACCACTACATTGAGGATTCATGATCTTCCTCCGAGAATGCCGAATGAAACCATATCGGATTGCCTAAAGCAATATGGTAAAGTTATCTCCGTACAGAACGAGACGTGGAAGAACTTTTTTCCGGGAGTAGCAAATGGTGTAAGAGTGGTGCGAATGATGCTAGAGAAAGCAATACCATCTCGTATCGTTATCGATGACGAGCCCACGCTTGTAACTGGACAAAAACAAAACCAATCCCAAACGCGTCCTCCAGCAGCGACGGTTTCAACATCATCCAACAAACAACACAATAGCGACCCTCCGCCGATGCGAGCCGATGCAAGCGAAAGCGATGAGGACGACTATGAAGACGAAGAGAAAAACAACAACAACAGTGACGGTGATGGTGACGAACAAACTGATAACTTCATAGAGTCCGGTACTGGAGCCAGCGCGAAGAGGCGATTGTCTACTGCATCTGCAACAACAAGCGATAATCAAGAAGACAATATTCCCAAAAGATCGTGCAGTGATGTTATTGCTGATGCTGGTGATAGTGGAAAAAATTGTCATTCGGACTGGAAAGTATACAACACACGATCCAAGAAAAAATAATTAATTTTATTCAGAATGCATTGTATTTAATTGTTGTGAAATATTATCTCATGAGATGAGCCAGCCGCGGGCTGAAAATCTCAAAAATAAAGATAAAAAAAAAAAAATCTTCAATGTACAAGTACTGGTGATCTCATTTGTTAGGTCATACTGGCGCCTGCCACGTCAGAATGCAAGTCAATGTAGGGAATGGGGAGGAAATGATGATGCAATCACTCGCCCACTGCAAGCCAAATATACCTCTGCACTTGCCATGAGTTCATGCGGAATTTGTTGGAAGTTTTTTGGGTTAGGTTCGAGAGGCAGAGGTCCGTCTTGGTTAACGAGCTGCCAATGTGATAGATAGGAGAAAGCAACTGATGGAATTTCTAATTGGATGTTTGGAAACGCGCTTTATAGTTCATTTCCAATTCTAGCAGATTACTGTTAGAATATTCAAGTTGCAGGTATTGGAATTGAGATGGAAACGGTATGGAAGTCCATTTTCAGTTCTAGCGATGGCTAGAACATGAGAAATATAGATAAAGATACAAAGTAAGAGAATGGAACGGACCTGGGATTGAACCCACGACCTCCTGCGTATGAGGCAGAAGCAGTAGCCATATGACTACCAAGCCCGCTATCCATAATTGCGATTTAATCAACGAAAAACTTTATTTTCCGCTTCCAAGAAGTACTCAAATATTAATGTAGTGATGATTGAATATTGGTGAAATGGATTGCATTGAGTTTTGTTAGTAACATAACTCAAAATTCGTCTATTATGCCCGGTTGTCTGCTAAATTCATGATTAAGATTTAAAAAAATGCGGAAAAGTAATAGGGACACGGCAGGTATTTCCGTCCATCGTCGTAGGGGCTAAAACCAACGAAAGCAACGTACATTAGCTGAAACTCCACTATAGCAGAACGTTTCTCTTGATCCTACAATTTGGTACGTATGAGTTTTACAAAAAAGCGTCTCTTTTATTGGTTTTCAAGACTATGACGAACAGACGAAAATACCTGCCATGTCCCTATCTCTCGTTGTACGAATTGTACCAGTAAATATCATTTGAAACGAGAGAAATTACCGCCATTTTGGAATTCAAGATGGCCGATTTCCGGTTCGTTGAAACGACCGGAAACCCATGCAATATGGATATTGCCGGAATGCGCTCGATGCGTAGAAGCCAGAAATCGATGTTTGGCGCCATTTTGGAATTCAAGATAACCCGCTTCCGGTTTAATGAAACGACCGTAAACCCTTTCAATACCAAAGGCCGGAAACCATTCCAAGAATTCCTCCGGGAGTTCTTCCGAGTGTTCCTCAAAGAAATTCCTCCAGAAGTTCATCAAAGGAATTCCTCCGGAAGTACCCCAAATTATTTTGAGGAGCTTCCAGAGGAATTCATTTGAGGAACTTACGTTGGAAAATCCGGTGGAATTTCTTTGAGAAACCCCCGGAGCAATTCATGGAGGAACTTCCGGAGGAATTCATGGAGAAACTTCCGGAGGAATTCCTGGAGGAACTTCCGGAGGAATTCCTGGAGGAACTTCCGGAGGAATTCCTGGAGGAACTTCCGGAGGAATTCCTGGAGGAACTTCCGGAGGAATTCCTGGAGGAACTTCCGGAGGAATTCCTGGAGGAACTTCCGGAGGAATTCCTGGAGGAACTTCCGGAGGAATTGCAGGAGGAACTTCCGGAGGAATTCCTGGAGGAACTTCCGGAGGAATTACTGGAGGAACTTCCGGAGGAATTCCTGAAGGAACATCCTGAGGAATTCCTGGAGGAACATCCTGAGAAATTCCTGGAGGAACATCCTGAGAAATTCCTGGAGGATCTTACGGAGGAATTCCTGGAGGAACTTCCGGAGGAATTCCTGGAGGAACTTCCGGAGGAATTCCTGGAGGAACTTCCGGAGGAATTCCTGGAGGAACTGCCGGAGGAATTCCTGGAGGAATTTCCGGAGAAATTCCTGGAGGAACTTCCGGAGGAATTCCTGGAGGAACTTCCGGAGCAATTCCTGGAGGAACTTCCGGAGGAATTCCTGGAGGAACTTCCGGAAGAATTCCTGGAGGAACTTCCGGAGGAATTCCTGGAGGAACTTCCGGAGGAATTCCTGGAGGAACTTCCGGAGGAATTCCCGGAAGAACTCCTGGAGGAACTTCCGGAGGAATTCCTGGAGGAACTTCCGGAGGAATTCCTGGAGGAACTTCCGGAGGAATTCCTGGAGGAACTTCCGGAGGAATTCCTGGAGGAACTTCCGGAGGACTTCCTGGAGGAACTTCCGGAGGAATTCCTGGAGGAACTTCCGGAGGAATTCCTGGAGGAACTTCCGGAGGAATTGCTGGAGGAACTTCCGGAGGAATTGCTGGAGGAACTTCCGGAGGAATTCCCGGAGGAACTTCCGGAGGAATTCCTGGAGGAACTTCCGAGGAATTCCTGGAGGAACTTCCGGAGGAATTCCTGGAGGAACTTCCGGAGGAATTCCTGGAGGAACTTCCGGAGGAATTCCTGGAGGAACTTCCGGAGGAATTCCTGGAGGAACTTCCGGAGGAATTCCTGGAGGAACTTCCGGAGGAATTCCTGGAGGAACTTCCGGAGGAATTCCTGGAGGAACTTCCGGAGGAGTTCCTGGAGGAACTTCCGGAGGAATTCCTGGAGGAACTTCCGGAGGAATTCCTGGAGGAACTTCCGGAGGAATTCCTGGAGGAACTTCCGGAGGAATTCCTGGAGGAACTTCTGGAGGAATTCCTGGAGGAACTTCCGGAGGAATTCCTGGAGGAACTTCCGGAGGAATTCCTGGAGGAACTTCCGGAGGAATTCCTGGAGGAACTTCCGGAGGAATTCCTGGAGGAACTTCCGGAGGAATTCCTGGAGGAACTTCCGGAGGAATTCCTGGAGGAACTTCCTGAGGAATTCCTGGAGGAACTTCCGGAGGAATTCCTGGAGGAACTTCCGGAGGAATTCCTGGAGGAACTTCCGGAGGAATTCCTGGAGGAACTTCCGGAGGAATTCCCGGAGGAACTTCCGGAGGAATTCCCGGAGGCTGATTATGAGCTATATCACTTGATATAGAAGATTATGAGCTATATCACTTGATATAGAGCATCTTGACATCAGTGTTTGTACATCTAGTTTTCACTGGAAATAATGCATATGGCATCTCATGTCAAGATTCGCTATATCAAGTGAAGTACTTTAGTACTAAAGTACAAGTACTTCCGGAGGAATTCCCGGAGGAACTTCCGGAGGAATTCCCGGAGGAACTTCCGGAGGAATTCTCGGAGGAACTTCCGGAGGAATTCTCGGAAGAATTTCCGGAGGAATTCCCGGAGGAACTTCCGGAGGAACTTCCGGAGGAACTTCCGGAGGAATTCCCGGAGGAACTTCCGGAGGAATTCGGAGGAACTTCCGGAGGAATTCCCGGAGGAACTTCCGGAGGAATTCGGAGGAACTTCCGGAGGAATTCCCGGAGGAACTTCCGGAGGAATTCCCGGAGGAACTTCCGGAGGAATTCGGAGGAACTTCCGGAGGAATTCGGAGGAACTTCCGGAGGAATTCCCGGAGGAACTTCCGGAGGAATTCTGGAGGAACTTCCGGAGGAATTGGAGGAACTTCCGGAGGAATTCGGAGGAACTTCTGAGGAATTCCTGAAGGAACTTCCGGAAGAATTCCCGGAATAACTTCCGAGGAATTCCTGGAGAAACTTCAGGAGGAATTCGGAGGAACGTCAGGAGGAATTCGGAGGAACTTCCGGAGGAATTCCCGGAGGAACTTCCGGAGGAATTCCCGGAGGAACTTCCGGAGGAATTCCCGGAGGAACTTCCGGAGGAACTTCCGGAGGAATTCCCGGAGGAACTTCCGGAGGAATTCCCGGAGGAACTTCCGGAGGAATTCCCGGAGGAACTTCCGGAGGAATTCCCGGAGGAACTTCCGGAGGAATTCCCGGAGGAACTTCCGGAGGAATTCCCGGAGGAACTTCCGGAGGAATTCCTGGAGGAACTTCCGGAGGAATTCCCGGAGGAATTCCCGGAGGAACTTCCGGAGGAATTTCCGGAGGAACTTCCGGAGGAATTCCCGGAGGAACTTCCGGAGGAATTCCCGGAGGAACTTCCGGAGGAATTCCGAGGAACTTCGGAGGAATTCCGGAGGAACTTCCGGAGGAATTCCCGGAGGAACTTCCGGAGGAATTCCCGGAGGAACTTCCGGAGGAATTCCCGGAGGAACTTCCGGAGGAATTCCCGGAGGAACTTCCGGAGGAATTCCCGGAAGAACTTCCGGAGGAACTTCCGGAGGAATTCCCGGAGGAACTTCCGGAGGAACTTCCGGAGGAATTCCCGGAGGAACTTCCGGAGGAATTCCCGGAGGAACTTCCGGAGGAATTCCCGGAGGAACTTCCGGAGGAATTCCCGGAGGAACTTGCGGAGGAATTCCCGGAAGAACTTTCGGAGGAACTTACGGAGGAATTCCTGGAGGAACTTCCGGAGGAATTCCCGGAGGAACTTCCGGAGGAATTCCCGGAGGAACTTCCGGAGGAATTCCCGGAGGAACTTCCGGAGGAATTTTCGGAGGAACTTCCGGAGGAATTCCCGGAGGAACTTCCGGAGGAATTCCCGGAGGAACTTCCGGAGGAATTCCCGGAGGAACTTCCGGAGGAATTCCCGGAGGAACTTTCGGAGGAATTTCCGGAGGAACTTCCGGAGGAATTTGCGGAGGAACTTCCGGAGGAATTCCCGGGGGAATTTCCGGAGGAATTCAAAGGAATTCGCGAAGGAACTTCCGGAGGAATTCCCGGAGGAACTTCCGGAGGAACTTCCGGAGGAACTTCCGGAGGAATTCCGGAGGAACTTCCGGAGGAATTCCGGAGGAACTTCCGGAGGAATTCGGAGGAACTTCCGGAGGAATTCCCGGAGGAACTTCCGGAGGAATTCGGAGGAACTTCCGGAGGAACTTCCGGAGGAATTCGGAGGAACTTCCGGAGGAATTCCGGAGGAACTTCCGGAG
Source organism: Armigeres subalbatus (assembly GCF_024139115.2). Taxonomy (NCBI): domain Eukaryota; kingdom Metazoa; phylum Arthropoda; class Insecta; order Diptera; family Culicidae; genus Armigeres; species Armigeres subalbatus. The sequence continues at coordinate 254,210,524 of NC_085139.1, read as the reverse complement.
GAATTCCCGGAGGAACTTCCGGAGGAATTCCCGGAGGAACTTCGGAGGAATTCCCGGAGGAACTTCCGGAGGAATTCGGAGGAACTTCCGGAGGAATTCCCGGAGGAACTTCCGGAGGAATTCGGAGGAACTTCCGGAGGAATTCCCGGAGGAACTTCCGGAGGAATTCGGAGGAACCCGAGGAATTCGGAGGAACTTCGGAGGAATTCCAGAGGAACTTCGGAGGAACTGGAGGAACTTCCGGAGGAATTCCCGGAGGAACTTCCGGAGGAACTTAGGAGGAACTTCCGGAGGAATTCCCGGAGGAACTTCCGGAGGAATTCCCGGAGGAACTTCCGGAGGAATTCCCGGAGGAACTTCCGGAGGAATTCCCGGAGGAACTTCCGGAGGAATTCCCGGAGGAAGTCCCGGAGGAACTTCCGGAGGAATTCCCGGAGGAACTTCCGGAGGAATTCCCGGAGGAACTTCCGGAGGAATTCCCGGAGGAACTTCCGGAGGAATTCCCGGAGGAACTTCCGGAGGAATTTGTGGAGGAACTTCCGGAGGAATTCCCGGAGGAAATTCAGGAGGAATTCCAGGAGGAACTTAAGGAGGAATTCCAAGAGGAACTCCCGGAGGAATTACCGGAGGAACTTCCGGAGGAATTCCGGAGGAACTTCCGGAGGAATTCATGAGGAACTGGAGGAATTCCTGAGGAACTTCGGAGGAATTCCCGGAGGAACTTCCGGAGGAATTCCCGGAGGAACTTCGGAGGAATTCCTGGAGGAACTTCGGAGGAATTCCCGGAGGAACTTCCGGAGGAATTCCTGGAGGAACTTCCGGAGGTATTGGAGGAACTTCCGGAGGAACTCAGGAGGAACTTCCGGAGGAATTCGGAGGAACTTCCGGAGGAATTCCCGGAGGAACTTCCGGAGGAATTCCTGAGGAACTTCCGGAGGAATTCCCGGAGGAACTTCCGGAGGAATTCTGGAGGAACTTCCGGAGGAATTCCCGGAGGAACTTCCGGAGGAACTTCCGGAGGAACTTCCGGAGGAATTCGGAGGAACTTCGGAGGAATTCGGAGGAACTTCCGGAGGAACTTCCGGAGGAACTTCCGGAGGAACTTCCGGAGGAACTTCGGAGGAATTCCCGGAGGAACTTCCGGAGGAATTCCTGAGGAACTTCCGGAGGAATTCTGGAGGAACTTCGGAGGAATTCTGGAGGAACTTCCGGAGGAATTCGGAGGAACTTCCGGAGGAATTCTGGAGGAACTTCCGGAGGAATTCCTGGAGGAACTTCCGGAGGAATTCGGAGGAACTTCCGGAGGAATTCTGGAGGAACTTCCGGAGGAATTCCCGGAGGAACTTCCGGAGGAATTTCGGAGGAACTTCCGGAGGAATTCGGAGGAACTTCGGAGGAATTCGGAGGAACTTCCGAGAATTCCCGGAGGAACTTCCGGAGGAATTCCGGAGGAACTTCCGGAGGAATTCCCGGAGGAACTTCCGGAGGAATTCCCGGAGGAACTTCCGGAGGAATTCCCGGAGGAACTTCGGAGGAATTCGGAGGAACTTCCGGAGGAATTCCCGGAGGAACTTCCGGAGGAATTCCGGAGGAACTTCGGAGGAATTGGAGGAACTTCCGGAGGAATTTCGGAGGAACTTCCGGAGGAATTCCCGGAGGAACTTCCGGAGGAATTCGGAGGAACTTCCGGAGGAATTCCCGGAGGAACTTCCGGAGGAATTCGGAGGAACTTCCGGAGGAATTCGGAGGAACTTCCGGAGGAATTCCCGGAGGAACTTCCGGAGGAATTCGGAGGAACTTCCGGAGGAATTCCGGAGGAACTTCCGGAGGAATTCTGGAGGAACTTCGGAGGAATTCTGGAGGAACTTCCGGAGGAATTCGGAGGAACTTCCGGAGGAATTCCTGGAGGAACTTCGGAGGAATTCCTGGAGGAACTTCCGGAGGAATTCCTGGAGGAACTTCCGGAGGAATTCCCTGGAGGAACTTCCGGAGGAATTCCCGGAGGAACTTCCGGAGGAATTCGGAGGAACTTCCGGAGGAATTCGGAGGAACTTCCGGAGGAATTCCTGGAGGAACTTCCGGAGGAATTGGAGGAACTTCCGGAGGAATTCCCGGAGGAACTTCCGGAGGAATTCCCGGAGGAACTTCCGGAGGAATTCCGGAGGAACTTCCGGAGGAATTCGGAGGAACTTCCGGAGGAATTCCTGGAGGAACTTCCGGAGGAATTCCCGGAGGAACTTCGGAGGAATTCGGAGGAACTTCCGGAGGAATTCCCGGAGGAACTTCCGGAGGAATTCGGAGGAACTTCCGGAGGAATTCGGAGGAACTTCCGGAGGAATTCCCGGAGGAACTTCCGGAGGAATTCCCGGAGGAACTTCCGGAGGAATTCGGAGGAACTTCGGAGGAATTCCCGGAGGAACTTCGGAGGAATTCCCGGAGGAACTTCCGGAGGAATTCGGAGGAACTTCCGGAGGAATTCCCGGAGGAACTTCCGGAGGAATTCCCGGAGGAACTTCCGGAGGAATTCCCGGAGGAACTTCCGGAGGAATTCCCGGAGGAACTTCCGGAGGAATTCCCGGAGGAACTTCCGGAGGAATTCCCGGAGGAACTTCCGGAGGAATTCCCGGAGGAACTTCCGGAGGAATTCCCAGAGGAACTTCCGGAGGAACTTCCGGAGGAATTCCCGGAGGAACTTCCGGAGGAATTCCCGGAGGAACTTCCGGAGGAATTCCCGGAGGAACTTCCGGAGGAATTCCCGGAGGAACTTCCGGAGGAATTCCCGGAGGAACTTCCGGAGGAATTCCCGGAGGAACTTCCGGAGGAATTCCGGAGGAACTTCCGGAGGAATTCCCGGAGGAACTTCCGGAGGAATTCCCGGAGGAACTTCCGGAGGAATTCCCGGAGGAACTTCCGGAGGAATTGTCGGAGGAACTTCCGGAGGAATTCCCGGAGGAACTTCTGGAGGAACTTCCGGAGGAACTTCCGGAGGAATTCCCGGAGGAAAATCCGGAGGAATTCCAGGAGGAACTTTCGGAGGAATTCCAGGAGGAACTTCCGGAGGAACTTCCTGAGGAATTTGGAGGAACTTCCGGAGGAACTTCCGGAGGAATTCCCGGAGGAACTTCCGGAGGAATTCCCGGAGGAATTTCCAGAGGAACTTCCGGAGGAATTCCCGGAGGAACTTCGGAGGAATTTCCGGAGGAACTTCCGGAGGAATTCCCGGAAGAACTTCCGGAGGAATTCCCGGAAGAACTTCCGGAGGAATTCCCGGGGGAACTTCCGGAGGAATTCCCGTTGGAGCTTCCGGAGGAATTCCCGGAAGAACTTCCGAAGGAATTCCCGGAAGAACTTCCGGAGGAATTCCCGGAAGAACTTCCGGGGGAATTCCCGGAAGACCTTCAGGAGGAATTCCCGGAGGATCTTCCGGAGGAATTCCCGGAGGAACTTCCGGAGGAATTCCCAGAGGAACTTCCGGAGGAATTCCCGCAGGAACTTCCGGAGGAACTTCCGGAAGAACTTCCGGAGGAATTCCCGGAGGAACTTCCGGAGGAATTCCCGGAGGAACTTCCGGAGGAATTCCCGGAGGAACTTCCGGAGGAATTCCCGGAGGCACTTTTTTTCTAACAAAAACGCTTATAAGTAGAATATATGCATAAATGTAAGTTTCATTGAATAATAATTTAAGTCATTTTTTTTCTGCTGGAAAAAATTATCCCAACCGAATAGCTAAGAATCAACAACCAAACATGGCCATTTTATATAGACATTGAGCCTTTTATAGTACGTTCAGATTATGAGCTATATCACTTGATATAGAGCACCTTGACATCAGTGTTTGTACATCTAGTTTTCACTGGAAATAATGCATATGGCATCTCATGTCAAGATTCGCTATATCAAGTGATATAGGTCATAATCTGAACGTACTATTACCTATTTCCACCAGTGTATGCTACGTAGAGCCATCGAATTATTATTTAATTACTTTATATGAAGCCATTGGAGAGAGAGAATTAGTTTCCTTTAAAATTTACCCGCTGTTTGTACATTACGAAATATTATTAATTAAAACCAAAAAAAATAAATATTCAGAATATATGGAGTATGCATGAAATGATCGAAATATTGAGAAAAAAAAAGCATGAGAAACGACAGGTATTGTCAGTAGTACTATACGCTTCGATACATCCATTGAAAAGCAACTGCGTCACTGAGGTCGTTTGAAGATAGCTCCATCGAAAATTCTGGAATAAGCAAACCTTATTACAGTGCAGTTATGGCAATATGATATTCGCTGTCCCATAGTAGCTATTGTAACCATACATGAGTGAAGGATAAGCTCCATGTATAGTTCAAATACTTGAAAACTTCAACTCCCCTATTTCCGCAAGTATCCCTCCAACAATCCAAGAATCCAGGAATCCTGACAGAACAACAAGCTACCCGGCGACGATTCAGGGGCCACGCAAATGCAATCTAGGGATATATGGGAACCTTCATGGGAAAACACTAAAATTAGTTAAAGCTCTCCTACAACTGTCAAAATTTGATTTGATTTAATCATAACGAACTTAAACGTACAACCTCAGAATCCACCCCGGCTTCAGCATAAACGAACTCAGTGGATAACCTATCGGGGCTGAGTCGATTCAAGGTTTTACTGACAGTGTAAAATGGATAAATTGGTACAATTAGCCTCAATTTAGCAGTGGCAAACCAACTCAAAACAAATGAGCCACCTGTCCACCCGTCCTTACATAAAAGAAACATCAACTGCTGCCCATGCAAATCTTCACATAAACACAAACTGCCTTCGGGCTACCCCCGAATCGTCCCTTTCGGAACTCCGCCTGTACCCAAAATAACAAAAAGATGCTGACAGACTTACCGTTGCCGGAGCTTGAACCTTCCCACTTCATAAAAATTACAAATACCTACGTATAAAAAATATTTGGGCAGACGATTCTTTAATGCTTGCTGTTTGAAGTAAACGAATAAAAATGAAAAACTTATCTAAATGGTTTTTCTTCATTTCGAACACCATGTACTAAGAACACTTCGGTCTGTTTATGTTAATTATGATTTCACCAAAAATACTATTTTTTTATCTTTGTTATCGAGAGAGTAGTCAAAAATACTAGATTAGATTAATTACACGCACTTCAATTTTTATTCATTCACGTTTTAATTATCAAATAATTAGGTATAAAAAACCGAAAAAAGTGACGGAAGTAAGACAGAGGCAAAATAATCGCGTCAAATCGCGAGCGCGGCACACTTCGATCTCCAAAATACGGAACAATCAAATCTATACTTTCGCCTCTAATTCTATCATAAACATTAGACTGGCCCAGCTTAGTATGGGGAGAAAAAAATGTTGATTTATTAGGAGCTGAATTGTGTATTTTTGGATTTATTGATCGAACAGTATCAGCCGAAACCTATATAAAAGTAGATTTAATCATCATACAATGTTATGTGAAATTGTTCTGTAGCATACCAACTGCCGTTTTTGCAATTCTGATGTCAATCGAGCAATCAGAACCATTTTCCAGATCAAATGAGTGACGGAGATGTATTTTCCTATACATTTTGGCTGAAATCCCCATACAAACTTCAATTCAAATGCGCCAGCTTATGCAACAAGCGATTGAGCTGAAATTTTCAGAGATTGATTTTGTCACCCAAAGACGCAATCCTGGGGGGTGCCCCGTGGAATTAGACAACTTTTTGTTTCCTGGGCCAGTCTAATAAACATGTACGCCTAAGTTTGGAAGATTTGGAAGTTTCCAAATCATTGCAAATCGTTTAACTTCACGTAGAAGTAATACACTCATATAATTAATAGTGTACAATTTCATATAAAACATTTTACAAATAACAAAATATTTCTATTTTACGAAAGCAAAACTAAAATCAAAACGCCCATAATAGCGAGCGGGCAGTTGTTTGGGCACAAAGCACCATGCGTCCGCTTGTTTTTTATTTGGAATGGACAGTGCGAGAAATGTTTGTGTCATAAAGGCATAGGGGAAGAGGCCCCAAAACGCCCCCCCGAGGCAAAACGCTTTTTGTGGTTTCCCTCATGTTTACCGTCATTAAGATGGCCGTAACAAAACTAGATCTAAAATTATGTAGGTCAGGCGAAAAAAGTTTCAAAATAGTGTATGGGAAGGTCGCAAAAAAAACCGAAAATTTCAACATTTTGAAGAAACATCTAACATTTTGGCGAGGCAAAACGCCCTAGTGAAACTAACCTACAATGTACTTGCGTCTCCACGCACTATCCATACTAGAATGCTGATTCGCCGACGCATGGTGCTTTGTTCTCTAGGAGCTGCCAGCTAAAAGGCGTTTTGCCTCATGAGTTTTCCGGCAACAGAATATCACCACTTTTTTGAGATATGAATATTATCAATTAGATTGAGATATTTGACAATTTTTGAATGGCATCAACTAGCTATCTTGTTTAACTGTTGCATAATGTAAAAATACCCATGAATAGCGTTACAAATGAGACAATAAAGCAGTGTTTGCTTAGCTAGGGCATATTGCCCCCCCACTTCCCCTATCGTCTCGCCAAACCATCCACAGTTCGGGCTTGGTATGGCTCGCTGAATCGAATTTTAAGTGCCTCTCCCTATAGTGTATTTTGAGTTTAGTTGGCAAAAATGTGTGTAAACATGTTACATTAATTCATTTTGATTTAGTGGAAGCAATGCTTGATTGGATAGAAAGCTGATTATTTCCGATTAGCCATGAAATTTAAACATCTGTCATTTAATTTGTTCCGATTATATCGAATCGAATAGTTTGTTATTTTCCAATTCCTGCATGACACCACAGACAAACATATTTCAAACTATGATCAACATTATGCCATTATCTGTTGCGAATCGTTTGATCAAGCGGACAAATAGCGACCCTAGTGTGTTCAATCTCAAACACGAAAAATATTGTTCCAAGTGATTCCGGTGACCAAATTAAACAGATGTCCAAATGTAGTCGAGTGTTTTGTGCATTTGTCAATGCTGTCGGGATTTGTTGATCGGAATAACGAGATCCGGCAAGTGTTACTTTTTTGACAGGGATATTCACTTATCCGCATTTAGCACTCACCGGCATCGGCGCTGGTTGACGATAATAATGGTGGGAGTGATTTCCTGTCACGTAACACAAACTCCCCCGGTGCGAGCTTAGCTCCGAAATGGAAACCAGTGCGACCAGGTCGTTTGGAAGGGATAGCTGATAACGGGAACCTGTGCCGGAGGAGAGGTGACGTGACTGTTGTTGCAATGAGACGCCATGACGTGTGATGACGTGCCGGTAGTTGGCATTGAGGGAGGCAAGGAGATTGGCATTCAATCAATGCGGTGTTTCCACACAATTAGAGATAAAATTGCATCGGCGGGGGATTCAATATATGAATTGCTGATGCTTAGTGGAAATGGATTCATGGTGAATGATCATCATCAGAGCTTTTGCAGTTAGTTTGGATGTGCGCGCAATCAATCATGTAGTCTCGAGTTGGAATGCCATTGTGTCGTTCGTAGTAATTACTTATGCCATTGTATACTGCCGCTAACCGCAAGTCAATCCCATCTGTATATGGCATCCACATACAGATGGGACTGACTTGCGGTTAGCGGGAGTATAGTCATTCTATCATACAAATGGAAACACTTTCTGCAGTGCATGTCTTAACGTCTTAACATGTTCATCTGTTGTCATCCAAGGAACATAATTAACAAATAATCACAAGCAACAGAAAAAACACAGATTGATCCACCAAAAGATACTAAACAATCGCTTATTGTGTTTTTTTAAGTTTGCTAATACATGGAGGCAAATTGCAAGTACATAGCGTACCATGTCACCGTGCTCGTAAGATGTCCCTCAAATTTGTGTTTCCATTAGAGGCTTCATTCCAGTTCGAGACAGCAACACGTACGGACGTGTTTTTTGCTCGCGCTTTTTTTCGAAGTGTTTTTTTTCTCGTTCGTTCGCTGTTTACGTTTTTCGCTTGTCGCGTTGGCGTTATTTTCTCCCGGACCCGTCATGGGAGACTCGGTGGCCGATTCGGTCGCTGGAAAAGTGCCTAAGCGCACTGCTCTGGGGGGGGCGGGTACCCCCCCCAAGCGGTTTTTGCAGAGCACCGTGTTCTCTCCGTTGCCACTTGATGATGCCGGCAATCCGCCGAAAAGAGGAAGAAGCAGCAATCGCAGCTGTCGCAGGTGCAACCGGAGCGGAAGAAGAAGTACCCGCCCGTGTTTGTCAAGGGCGATCCACCGGATTTGCGCCCAAAAATTCGCCAGCTGATCGCTAAGGGGCTGAAATGTACTTTTCGGCTCTACAGCGAGGGCGTGAAAGTGATGCCGGCAAACAAGGACCATCATCAATCCGTCGTGGAGTTCCTCGAGGTCCACAAGTATGAGTACTACACTCATGACCACCCCGGCACGAAGCCGCTAAAGGCTTTGCTGCGAGGACTCCACGACATGAAGGAAGAGGAGCTAAAAGCTGAGCTCGAAAGTTGCGGATTGAAACCTGTGGCCGTGCACAAGATCGCTCGTCACGACAAGACGAGGAGATATCGCGATCAGCTTTACCTGGTCCACCTGGAGCACGGCTCCACCACGTGGAAGGACCTGAAGCTGGTCGGCGTTATAAATTTCACCGTCGTTGACTGGGTGCAATATTGACCAGTGCATCGCGACGTCACGCAGTGCACCAACTTTTCAACTTCGGGCACAGCACCAGGAACTGCCGCGCTGCGACAAGTATGGCAAACCCCATTCGACAGAAGAGTGCGACAAGATGGAGGTTGCTAATCCAAAATGCGCCAACTGTGACAACAAGCATCGGGCTACAACCAAGGACTGTCCAAAGCGGGCGGCGTTTTTGGAAATCATGAAGAAGGCCTCCACCAGGTCCCTGCCGAAAAAGAACCGAGTTCCTGCTTTCAACGAGGTGAACTTTCCGGCCATCCTGGTTCCCCGGCGAGCGATACCAATTCTTCCACCTTTGCAGCCACACAAACGGCTGGCGGCTGCTGCAGCATCAGTTCAAGCTCCAACACCATCCACCAGCGATTGGCCCCCGCTTCCTCCCCCTGGATTCCGTCGTCAGGATAATGAGCCCCTTCCGGCCGAGGGCGACCCACCGCTCTACACATCAGAGCAGCTAGTTCCGATTTTTACCCAACTGGCAACGCGACTTCGCGGTTGCAAAACTCGCTTCGACCAGATCTTCACCCTGGGCATGTTCGTCATTGAAAATGGCTGCTAGGGTGGGTCTGGTCAATTGGAACGCTTGCTCACTAAAGAGCAAAATCATCGAGCTCAGCGATTTCCTTCAGGAGAAGAAGATTGATGCAGCTTTCATCACCGAAACCCACCTGAAGCCCGAGGTAAGTGCAACAATTCCGGGTTTTAGGCTGGTGAGGTTCGATCGAACAAGCTCCAGAGGGGGAGGAGTGGCAATCGCCTTGCGAAGCAACATCGCCTGCCGCCTGCTGCCGGACTTCAAGCTCAAACTCATCGAAGCCGTTGGAGTGGAAGTCACCACTTCTGTCGGAGTCGTCACTCTCATCGTGGCATACTGTCCCACACAAGCCAAAGTCGACGATGGCTCGAAGGGACATAGTCAAGCTCACTCGGCGGCAGGGGCAGTTCATCATCGCCGGAGATCTGAACGCAAAGCACCAATCGTGGGGAAACACCGTCTCCAACCGGAACGGAGTCGTCTGGTCCAACGACGAACTAGAGGGCCACTACACCATCCTGAGCCCTGACAGCCCTACCCGGTTGGCACGGTCCGGGGCCCATGCTACGCTCAACATCTACATCACGAACATGTACGATCACGTTTCCCAGCCGGTCGTCTTCCAAGAACTGAGCTCGGACCACTATCCGGTGGTGGCTGAGGTTGGATCTTCAGTAAATCGGCACGAGATAACAAGGCGAAACTACCATCGAGTGAACTGGCAGCAGTTCCAGCAGTGCGTCGACAACTTCGTCGATTATGAGGTGCGTCCGGAGACGCCAGAAAGTATCGACCGCCAGCTGTGCGCCATCGAAGAGGCAATCTCGGTGGCCCGGGAGCAGCATGTCCCGAAGGCTCGGCAGGTAAGCAACTCCTTAAACATCGATACACTCACCAAAGATTTGATTCGATTGCGGAATGTCACTCGCAGGCAGTTCCAGCGTACAGCTACTGCCTGAGCTTAAGGCACGCTGCAATCGAATCACAAAATTATCAAGGCCAGAATGGTGGACCTCAAAATAACGACTTCTCGAATAAGATCCGCACTCTCCCAGATTATGCTAACCCGTTCTTGAAAATGACCAAAATTCTAAAATCCAAGCCTCGACCCATTCCACCTTTGATCCCACTAGAAAATAATAGCTCTAAGGATCGCTTGATAACTCCTGCAGAGAAGGTCGCTGAAATAGGTCGTCAGGTCGTTCGTCAGCTCACACAATCTTGGGCAGAACATCGTCAGTCCACACGAAGCAGCCGTCAACGAGCATGCTAACAACATCCATTTGATTCCCAACGACTTCTCGGAGGAGTTGGAGATCTCAGCTGGCGAATTGACCGTCTATATCAAATCGTCGAAGAACATGAAGGCCCCAGGCTTCGACAGCATCCTGAATCTCGAGCTCAAACACATGAGTGCTCCGTTCTTTAAGCCCCTCTCGTTGATCTTTAATCAGTGGCTCCGGCTCAGCTACTTCCCATCGTCCTGGAAGTCAGCGAAAGTCATCCCCATCCGGAAGCCTGGGAAGGATCCTTCCTCCCCAAAAGTTATCGACCCATCAGCCTTCTCTCAGGGTTATCCAAGCTATTCGAAAAAGCAATTCATCATCGGTTACTTGAGTCTGCCGAAAATCTCAACATCTTGCTCTAAGAACAGATTGGTTTACGAAGCGGTCGATCAACCGTACATCAACTGACATGAGTTACCAACATCATCAGATGGAACAAGTTTGTCTTCAAAGCCTCTGCCATGGCTTCACCCGATGTCGAAAAGGCATTCAACAGTGTTTGGCATGATGGCCTGGTGTACAAACTACAACGCTAAAATCTTCCCAGCTACCTGGTAAAATCATAAACAACTATCTATCGGCGAGGACATTCCGGGACTCAATCAGCGGAGCGAGTTCCAATGCGCTTGACATCGTCGCATGCGTCCTCCAGGGCAGTATCCTCGGGCCCTTGCTTTTCAATCTGTTCTTCTCCTACATGCCAGAACCTCCAGAAGGCGACATTCTGTCTCTGTTCGCAGATGACACCTCCATCGCCTATAACGGTACAGTGATCAGAGCGCTAGTGGCAAAACTCCAACAAGGCTGGATGCCCTGACAGAATATCTCACCAGCTGGAAGATCTGTATCAACGCGGCGAAGACCCAGGTCATCATTTCCCCCCACTCTAAATCCCATAAACTTGTTCCGCCTGGGGACTGTAAAATCATCCTCAATGGCACGACTGTGGAATGGGCCAATGAGGCCGGCTACCTTGGCTTGACCCTCGACAGCAAGCTTATTTTCAGGCAACAGGTTGACAAAACGGTGACAAAGTGTAACGTCTTGTTGAAACTACTGTACCCTTTGATCAACCGCCGGTCGTCATTGTCCCTGAAAAATAAGCTTGCTGTCTACAAGCAAATCATCCTCCCTGTGATCGAATATGGCATGCCGGTCTGGGAAAGCTGCGCTAAAACCCACCACCTCAAACTTCAACGGGTCCAAAACAAATTCCTGAGGATGATCCTCAACACCCCTCCCAGGACAAGAACATCCGAGGTCCACCGTCTGGCCGGGATAAAAACCTTACATGAACGCTTTGGTGAGTGTAAAGAAAAGTTTAGGGTCCGTTGCTTGCATTCGGATCAGGCTCCAATTAGGGCGCTAGTTCCAATCTAGGTTATCAAATTTTTATTGTAAATATTAGTGTCCATAGTAGTTAGGTTATCAAATTTTTCAAAATGAACTAATGCCTGCAATAGGCTTCCATGTCATACTAGAGAATTTTCAAATTACTTCCTTTTCAAAATAATAATAAAAAAAACTAACAACAAAGATGAAGGGCCGTGTGGCCAAACACTTACAATGTACATTAGATGTAAAATCAAATCAAATAAATAAACATACTTTTATTGAAAAAAATTGATTTTGTGTTTCCATTATCGGTTTCTCTTAACGTATGTTATTCCAAACCTTAACGAAGTGAATGCGGAAAGATTGGCACATTATTTTACCGTTGTTCTCATCCTCACTAGAGAGCTATGCATAGATCAGCGGTTAGATTAGCCACTACAAAGTGGATCATGCTGAAAGGTGACAGTTACCAACTGTGGAGGTATTTGGAAAACATTAAGCTGCGTGATGGCAACGTCCCATTCGAGGGAGACGCAACATCACTAAGGAAAAATAGCAAAAAGTTTATCCTATCGTCACACGTTTCTATCATTGGCATGTTTATTGGCCCAATGCGTCTCCGCACGTAACTTTTTTCAAGCATCGTATATCAAAGAAAAACATAGCGAAGTGGTGATACCCGCAGGGAAAAACTTTCCCAATCCACAGCCTCTTCGAAGCTCTCCAGCCATTTATACACCCGCATCCCCATCGATCCGAAATTCGATACGAAGTAATTGGAAAAGTTATGCACATCTGTCTTTTGGGGGCGGCGATGAATGAGGTGAAAGCTTCCCACTCGGGGGCAACGGTCAAATGAGCTCCGGTAGTTGTAAGTTTTTCCATTGTGTGTGTTCTCGTCGTTGATTTTCCCGAATATTGCGAATTTAGCTTTGGGAGAAAATCGTTCTCGTCTGCGAAGTGTCCTTCGGGGAGTGCTTAAGTCGGGGGGAACAAGTTATCGCTGCTTTCTAACAATTTGTATATTTCTGTTTTCTTACAGGTAATGGCGCCAATTCGAACACACTCGTCGTTCGGTGGGAAAAGTAAGTGTGGTTGCAGTGATCACGTTTTTGAAAACTCGTTCCGCCACAGCTTGGGTGAGTTCTGGGAAAGTGATCAACGACCAACGAAACGAATTACATTTTCCATACACGTGTAAGCGCGCATATTTTACTCATCCCAAACGGAAAGCGATGGTATAGTGAAGAATGAGCTATACACGGTGCCAATACTTTGGCAGCAGTCTGCCATAGGTGGATTTTAGGTTGGGCCTGCGAGGGATTAGTCGCAAAAGGATTACTGCACAGAGCATGATGGAATGGATTAATATTCAATGTTCAAAAATTGAGCTAACTTAATAGTAGAAGATTGCTTGAAGACAATGAATGTCATCGATAATATATCGATCGAAGACAATTCAACGATATGAATAATTTAGTAATGATACGAACATTATTTTAAGCTTTTAGTATGTATTCACTTGTCATAAGACAGTTCCATTCAGTTTTACTCTTTATTGTATCTTTGACAGATGTATTTCGAACTCAACAGTAAAGCCGTCTTCGATGTCCCGTACTTGACTCGACTTGAAGAAAATAATGGCAGGGGGCGATTACTTTTCGGAGACGAAGGATCCTTCCTAGGCTTCGAATGGGAATGCTTTGGCTGTCTTCCAGGACGATGGAAAGACACCACTTAAAGATTAGCGAAAGGTGCTCAAATAATGGAACACTCATGTGTTTGAGCTCGAGATTAAGGATGCTGTCGAAGCCCTAATGTTTTTGATGATGCGATATGGCCGTCAATTCGCCAGCTGTGATCTAACTCCTCGAGAAGCCGTTTGGAATCAGAAGGATGTTGTTCGCAAGCTCGCTGACGGTTGCTTCTTATGGATTGACGATGTTCTGTCCAAGATTGTGGAGCTGCCGAAATGGTGAATTATATCCTGCCATTTCAGCAGGAGTTATACGATCCTTAGAGTAATTGATGTTTAATGGGATAAAAGGTGGAATGGGCTGAGACTTTTATTTTAGAAATTTGGTTAGCCTCCAGAACGGCTTAGCACGTTGGGAGAGCGCGGATCTTATTGGAAAAATCCCTGACGTCCACCATTCTGGTCTAGATAGTTTTGGTAATGCGATTGCACCTCAGGTAGCCCAGTACGTATGAATAGCCTGCGAATGACATTTCGCAGGCAGATCAATCTTTGGTGAAGTATCAAAGGTCAGGGTGTTGCTTACTTGACGGACCTTCGGTGCGTGTGCGCGCGAGCTGGGGAGCGCCATCTGGATGGCGTGTAGCTACTCGTCGGCGTCTTCGGATGCCATTGGATGCCGCTGGTAGTCGATGTTCTCATCCATGCACCTTTGAAATCGACCCCAGTCGACTTGGTGATAGTTACGCCGGGTTAGCTCATGCTGATTTACCGAAGTTCTTCGCCGCCACCGAATAGTGGTCCAAGCTGAGCTCCTGGAAGACGACCGGCTGGAGACGTGATCGTTCATGTTTGTGATGAAGATGTCAGAGCGTTGTATAAGCCCGGACCATGTCAACTGGGTAGAGCTGTCAGGGCTCAGGGTGGTTAAGTAGTCCTTCAACTCTTTGTTGGACCCTACGACTCGTTCCAGTTTGAATCGGTATTTCAGGTGGGTTTCGGTGATGAAAGCCTAAAGACCTGAACTCGACGATTTTGTTCCTGACCGAGCAAGCGTTCAGTTTACCAGACCCACAGAAGCCATTTACAATGACGAAGAGTGGATCTGGTCGAACCAGGTTGCAGCTGAAGCCGAGCCCCAAGTTGGCTGAATATCGGGCCAGCTGCTCCAAGGTGTAGAGATGAGAGGAATCCTCGGGGATGCTCATCTTGCTTTTGCGGAATTCTGGGGTAGGAAGCGGCGGCCATTCGTTGGTGGACGAATGTTGCTTCTTTCTTGACTTCCGTGGGACCGATGCAGCAGCTGTGAGTCTTCTTTGCGTTGAAGCGGTGGAAGGACCGGTATCAGCCGCCGGCAGGATTGTCGGAAGTTTCGTTCGTCAAACAATGGGGCGAGCTTTGGGCTGGACGATTTCTTGAGAGCTTTCTTGCGGATTTCGCACTACGCGCGTTTCGGACAGGCCTTCGTGGTGGCCCGGTGCTTTTCACCACAGTTGGCACACTTGGGGTCAGCCTCCATTTGCTCGCCTCGTCAATGCCGTGATCTCCGCCACCGGGTGCATCGTGCGTTCTGAAGCAGTTCCGCGTGCCATGGCCGAGCGGGAGTTCATGCTGCGTCACGTCACGATGCACGGGCTTGTACTTGTCCCAGACGACGGTGCTGTTGATGGCCTTGATTTTGGGGTCCACCGTGGTAGTACCGTACTCAAGTGCACCAGGTATAGCTGATCACGGTAGGTCCGGGAAGTGTCATGCCGGCGAATTTTGTATATGTTGGTCGGCTTTAGATCACTTTCCTCCAGAGCTTTCTTCAGCTCCTTTTCATCCACGTCGTCGAGGCCATGCAGTACGACTTTGAGGGGCTGCTGCCGGCGACGTCGTGTGTGTAAACTGGAACCAATTCCCATTTGAGCGGGCATCTGCAACGAGGAGTGGTCAGTTCAATATTCGCAGTGCGGTAAGTGCGGACGTTCGTGATGTCGGAAGAATTTACCGTCGATTAGAACGTGTCGATTTGGTTTCCGTTTCTTGGTTAGGATCTCCATGTGGCCTTGTGGATTTTTGCGGGGAAAGAAGGTGCTTCGGACTACCATTCCGCGGAGGCTGCGAACTTTATGCATCGTTGGCCGTTGTCATTCGATACGGTGCAGACTATCCGGTCCGATGACCGGTCTATACATTTCCTCCTTCTGTAACCTTGGTCCCAATTTTGTAGCTTGTTGGCTCCTCCACAAGCATCCCCATGTCTCGTCCCCACGCCAGTAAGAACCAAACAGTCCGTCCCTAATGAAAGTAGTAGGACAGCCTTACTGGTGATCCACTGTCCGAAATAAAAGATTCGGCATTATCGTGAAAGGCATAGTCTGTTTCATTCATCCCCACCCACACTGTCTTTCTGCGGTTTGAGTCTGGACAACCACCCGTAACGGTGTTGACCTAATCAATACCCTGCGCGGAAGTGCTGCCAACATTACGAAGATGTGAAGAATGACTCTTTTTCGTAAGAGGCATAGAAGAAAACGAAATAAGACCAAAGAAAGATTAAAAAAACTCAGGTAAATAGACCGTCGAGAGGAGTCGGTTTCTTTCTGTCGAACTACGAAGGCAGTTGTTGCGCCGCTGTGTCATTTAAAACTTTGTTAAAAGGATAACTAAGAAAACTTGCATGCATATGAAGTGAATTAGTGCTAAACAAAAAACAGATGCTAAAAGTTCCTGTGAGAGCTTAAAAGCTAATAGATTAGTTACAAGTGATATGTAGAATTCTAAAGTAATTGTAAAAATTGTATCTTTTTTTTACTAGTGAAAAAGATAATAGCATCTCTTTAGAAGCCAGCTCACCTTCAATAGGTGTTAATTTGTATAAAAGAAAAGGTAAATCATATTGTACAATGTAGCAATTGATATGGAGAGTGGTGTTAAATGCGCTAGAGAGTGATAATATGGTTGCTAATTGCAGCAGGGCAGGCCGATTCTGCTTCCGGGCCTTTTCTTTTCTTTTGTGCCACGGGTGTGACCCGGAGGACATTCTATTCCGCAGTGCCATCCAGAAACTAGTTCGCGATCCCAAAACTGGAAGAAACTGGTTGGCGTGGCTGTCAGTTTTCGGTGAGGCAAAGTACATCAGGAACGAATCAATCACCGTCCGAGCCATCGCGCCCCCTGGGAACGCTATCCTGTGCAAGTCGCCATTGCGCTTGGCTGGTCGCCGCAATCATCTTCCAGCCGACATCGATTGGCCGCAGCCAACTGAAACCGCCATCTCGCTTGCCTGGTCGCCGGCAAGCATCTTCCAGCCGACATCGATTGGCCGCAGCCACCTGAACCGCCATCTCGCATGCCTGGTCGCCAGCGATCATCTTTCGACTGACATCGATTGGCCACAGCCATCAGAAACCGCCATCTTGCCTGCCTGGTCGCCGGAAATCAGCTTTCGACCGACGACGAATAACTCTCGACCTTCAGCAATCGCCATCGCTCCATTTGGGACGGGCCACAGAACGAGTGGCGAATAGCCCCCTCCAGCACGCGAAGGGAAGTGGACCCGGTATCCAACTGTAAACCGTCTGGCCATCTTTAGAACCCACCGCCGGTGCTCACCACGTCGCACCTCTCCACCAACCATCTACGAACCCAAGACGATCCGAAGCAATCAGGCTCACGAAATCCTCGCATACCGCTGGAGTCATCCATCGCCATCGACCCAATGCTAGCGACGAGACCATCGCTGACAACCCCGTAAAAGCGCAAGTACACCATTTCTCTCTCTCTCATATAATATGCCCAAGGGCGAATAAAATCATAATGTTAAGACAAAGTATTGAGTCAGGTCATTTATGAGCAGCACTCCTCATTGCATATGCATGGTATTGTTCCGTTCCTGCACTGAATGGTATTCAAGCCTTGGTCTTGGTAGTTCACCTGGATAAGACTCGTTACCTCGATTTTGGTCCACCTTGGTCGATAGAACCGGTTGGCTGACACTTCTCCAAGGTTTTCAACTTTATCGCTCCTGCTTAAGGTAAGTGAAGAGTGGGCAGTGGGTAAAACGGTGCTATACAATTAAACGAACAGTGTACAATTTCACACTCAATTCCTTCTGAGCAGCGAGGGAAACAAAATGGCCAACTAAAATTAGTAGCATACGTAAATTCCATTCACCGCTCCCTAGCGGAGGGAAGAAAAAACACTTTAGGTTTTTTTAATTGAATTTCGTTCTCCTAACGAATCAGTCTTTGAGCAACATGGATTTAGAGTTTGAAGTTCAATACAAGCGTTTATATGGTTCATCATTTGGAAAACATGAAATTGAACATGAGCTGGTGATTAGAGCAGTGCAATTTGAATCGTCAGATCTCGATCTGCCATTCAGAGAAAGCTTCGGGACCAGTAGAAGAAGAAGAAGAAAAGAACGTGATCGATATAGATTTTCTCAGGTGCAATGTAACAGTGGATGCGGAAATCAAACAATGATACAAACGTGGAACAAATAAGGATTATTTGGAACATAAAGTTCGGTTTGAGGGTTTTAAAGAAAGTTTAAAATCCGCCTAGTGCACTACTTTGGCCGAGTTCGCCGTGCCCAAGAATTTGCTGAGTCGAGTGATGATCTCACTGATTTTGACAAGCTTCTCAGTGCTATACGACTATGAATACCCATTTTTCGATTTTCTCCCGTTAAAGAAGTTAGGGAAGAAGTTATGCAAGAAATAGCCCGTTCTGTTTCGAATATACGAATGAATATAAACTCGGAGAATAATCCATCCAAAAGGGACTAAACTGACAAAGGGGTCCAAAGATACGGAAATTCGTACAGTACCGTCAGAGGAAGAGGATGACAATGAAGGTAGCTTTGGAGCCGTGGGTCTTCCGGAGCTCCAAAACGTCCGAGTTGAAATCGTTCAAGCAGCCGTCAAGACAAATGTCTCAGCACTCCGGAGCGCTCGCGTCGTGGTATCCTTTCGTTTCCTCCGTATCCATATGGGTGGCCGTCAAGACGTCAGCCCGGATACAAACCGTTCAGAAGAGTTCATTCCTGAATTTCGCTCAATAAAATGTCAAAGTCGAAGCCGATTCCTCTGACACGTCGATTCACTTTCGAGTCCGAACAGGGTAGTTCTGCTTGCATCAGATGCTCGTGGCAAGACCCTACAGACATCGTCGTCGTCGTGAACAACCGAAAAGGTAGACCGGTTTCCGAGTGGAATATTAGGGTATGACAGGAGTGGACAGAACCTGATGAAATTCATCAAGAGGTGGAGTTCTACGCGAAATCGGAGAACGTGTCAAGAACGAACTATTTCGGTCCGCGATATACCTTTTCAAAGACCAGGCCAAGTCGTGGTTCATGTCCGGTATGGAAAACGACGAATTCGCGAATTGGAACGAACTCGTGACGGAACTCAAACTGAGTTTCTTAGTCCCGATCACGATCACGTGACCGAGATTAAAGCTATTTCGGAAAACAGGGTCCGAAGGAAATTCTCTGATTATTTCGAAATGTTAAGATTTTCAATTCTCTCACTAAACAGATGTCGGAGAGAAAAAGTTCGAGATAATTTATCGAAACCTACGTTCGGACTATAAGGTCACGCATGTCGCGTAAATATTGACAATTTAGCCGATCTGAAGAGGTTTGGGAGACAGTTAGATGCTACCTACTGGTACAAATATTCTCCAAACACAGGATCAGCACCCGCCGCGGACTAAAAAATCAGGTGAACGAAATCTCGCGAATCACACAAAAATCGATACCTCCGGTCGAAGAATCGAAGAAGATGTACAAGTCGCGTAACTTTATCGATCGCAGAAAGAATGTTCCGACGAGGAGCGATTTCAGAGAAAACCGTCGCGAGAGAGTCAAAAGAATTCGAGAGTAGAAGGCGAAACCTGGGATCTTAGACCTTCAAACGTTGAAGAAGACGCACCTTCGTGGATCGACACGTATGTTCCTCCTAGGGACGGAATGCAATCAACTGCAGAGGTCCGGGGCATAACCACATGGTTGTAACCAACCGTATAAATTTTGTCTGAGATGTGGTTTGCACCAGTGGAAACTAAAACTCATACTGTGCAAAAACTTCAGGTAGACAGTCTGAGAGGCAGGCTAGTCGAACAAACTCGCAAAATCCTTTCCTAAATCTTCACCAGTGAGTCTTCAAAATCGGCTGTGCCAGTATCTCTTACCGATTATGACCCCCAGAACCGATACATCTTGAGGAGCTGTTCATTAATATGCAAGATGATGATCGCCCTTTCTTAAAGTTTCCATTTTCGATGCTCAATAGTCGCCTTACTCGACAGGGTGCACACCGAAGTATCTTAGGTACCGTTCCTAAAACTAATAAAATCTGAAACTGAACATATTCCCAGCTAATGTTGACCTAGTTACAGCTAGTGGACAGAAGCTCGAAGTCACAGGCTATGTAAATCTCCCCATAAGCTTCAACGGCCAAACCAAATTGATCGCCACTTTGGTAGTGCGGAGCTAAGAAGACGTCTTTTATTAGGCACCGATTTCTGGAAGACGTTTGGAATTGTCCGACAATCAATCGGTAGCTGTTGAAGAATTAGAAGTTACCCTGAAGAAATTTCTTTAACAATGAGCAACTTCAAGAGCTGGAATTGGTCAAAGCCAGTTCAAAGTCGCAATTGAAGTCAATTAGCCATTGATTGCTCACCGAATAGCTAACGGAAGAGGCCAAACAACTGCCGGTCCTATTAACCCCTTCCCACTTCTCCTAAACGTCAGGAACAAATAAACAGGAATTGGACGATATGCTTGAAGCAGGTATCGAACGATCCTACAGCAACTGGGCCTTACGATTGGTTCCGTGACAAACCCGACGATACCGTACGCCTATGCCTAGACGCTCGAAAACTGAACAGGCGAACCGGGATTCCTATCCGTTACCCACGCCGATAGAATTCTAACAGACTAGGACCAGCAAATACATATCGACAATAGATTTATCGAAAGCATTTTGCAAATTCCCTTCACCCCAAGTCAAAAATTTACAGCGTTTTCGTTCTAGGGTTGGACTTCAGTTCACTGCTGCTTTCGGACTGGTCAATAGTCCAGCAACGCTGTCTCGACTAATGGACCGAGTCCTGGGTGCGGGTGAACTAGAACCAAAATGCTTTGTATACCTGAACGACATAATTATTCTCAGCGAAACATTCGAGACATCTCGCTCTGCTCAAAAGAAGCAGCATGAGATGAATAGGGCCAACTTGTCTATAAACATTAATAAGTCAAAATTCTGTATCAGAACTCCCATACTTGGGTACATTTAACAAATCAAGGTCTAAGCCCAATCCGATCGGGTAGAATATTAAATATTGAGCGTCCTAGCAGCATCCGTGCTTTAAGGCGGTTTCTAGGTATGTGCAACTACTACCGAAGATTCATTGCGAGCTACATGAGGTGATCCGCCCACTCACTGATTTGTTGAAGGATAAACCTGAGTCTATCCGATGGAACGAATCTGCTGAGCTTCCTTCGTCACAATTAAAGAGCTGCTGATAAGCGCTCAATATTAGCAATCAGACTTCAGTATGCCATTCTGCGTTCATTGCGACGCCAGTGACACGCCCTAGCTGGGGTATTGACTCAAGACAGAGATGGTATGGAGCAACCTGTCGCCTACTATTCTCAAAAGCTAACAGGCCCCGAACAACGTTACTGTGCCACGGAAAAGGAAGCATTAGCTGTCCTGAAATCCGTCGAAAAATTTCGATGTTACCTAGAGGATCTAAATTCACGGTGATAACTGATGCTTCAGCCCTTACGTACATACTACGGAGTAGTTGGCGTACCTCGTCACGTCTCTGTCGCTGGAGCATAGGCTCCAACGGCATGATATGGTCATAAAACACCGTAGAGGAATAGACAATATCATACCCGATACTCTTTCACGAGCAGTTGAAATCCTTTCTCTAAAGCAAACGAGTACAGAATGGTACACGAAATTGCTCCATCACGTCAAGAACGCCAAAAAATATAAGGACTTCCAGTGGAGAACAGGTCAAAAGAAACTCGTTTCAACGCAGGAGATACCCTTGACTACCACTTTTGGAAGATTTGCATTCCCAAAGAAATGCGACAAAATATCCTCGTGAAGAGAGCGACGATGCACTTCACTTGGGAACGGACAAAACCATCGCTCAGGTGAAGAAAAAATTTACTGGCCAAATTTGGGTGGGGACGTACGGACTATATCCAGTACTCGGTATGTCAAGAGTGCAAACCTCAAATCGCTCTCAAAATCCTGTAGTCGGTTCTCCCAGACTGACAAAACCTTTCAAATCATCGCAATTGACTTCATCCAATCTTTGCCAAGAAGTAAAACAGGAAAATCCCATTTACTTGTGGTAATGGTTGTTTTCAAATTTTGCTTCTTTTCCCAGTGCGGAAAATTACAGCACCGCAAGTCTGTGAGATTCTGAAAATTCTGGTTCGGAGGTACTCCACCCCAGAGTTTTGATCTCTGTAACGCCTCAACATTTTGTCGGCTAACTTCAAGGAACTACTTGAAAAATTTCAATGCAGCATTGGACTAATCCACGGCATCATAGCCAATCTAATCGGTGGAGCGACTTAATCGCACCATAAATGCATGCATCAGGACATACGCCAGACAATCAGAAATCATGGGACACGCAGTATCGAGTGAGTATGTCATAATAATACTCCCCATGGAGCCACAGGTTATCCGTATCACATTCTCTTCGGTCACGGAAATTGTGAGTCAGGAGACGAACATCTATGATCGAGACGTAGATGATCTGTCGGACACGGAAGAATAGAAGAAAAACTGAAAATAGATCACTTTATTACAGAACTTCTTAAAAATCTGAGAAAACAGTTCGATAAAAATTCACACTACAATCTCGACACAAAAATTTGCACCAGTTTATACTGTTGAGAGAAAATATATAACAGAAATTTCCCCAGTCCTCAGCACCTCACAGCTACAATGCTAAGCTAGGTCGTGCTATCTCCCTTGTACCTTATCGCTGGTATTGCTTACCGAACTACAGACGAAACGCAAATCATAGGCGTCTTTCCGCCAGATTTGAAGCCGGCGAAGCCTGAAAAAAAAACAAAATCATTTACCCAACATTGCACGATACGTATCAATTAAAGTTAAACTTCCTAAAGGTAAGCTGCGGCCGAAGCTGATCCTCCAGTTACACCTGTAACAGAAGAAAAACATTTATCTCTACAATCAAAGCATCCTAAACACTGTTTACATTCACATTCAATGAACTAGAAAACTTACCTGTTTCCTGACTCAGAACGACTTCCTTCAATGATTGTTCCTTGACAGCGTAAAAAAAAAAAACACAAACAAAATTAGGTACCAAAACATTACATTTTACCAGTTTCTGTCGAGCGATTTTTTCTTTTGGAACATGCCTGAAAGGACTCATTCACTGGTCTGAGAAAACTTAATAGTACTTACCTTCTGTAATTTTCGTAATTTCTCGAGAAAATCAAAAGATTCAACCACGCATTGGAAAAAAACTCACTCCTCCATTCCACTCATTCACTGATTCGATTATTCCGTGTTTTGTTTTGATTCATCATTTGACAGTTCGTTTGCTTTTGTGTTGGTGAGAGATACCGTAACGCTTTCTTGACATATTCGTCGAAGAGTAACGCGTTGGCAGTGATGCCAAATTAAATCAACATAATTTGTTTTGGAAAATCAAAATATTTTATATGTTGATTTACGGTTTCGTTTATAAAACCTTTTGCCTAGTCAAAATGAATGTTTACCATTCATTTTGAACTGATGAACAGTTTGTAACCGTTGGTCCCAATTTTGTAGCTTGTTTGGCTCCTCCACAAGCATCCCATATCTCGTCCCCACGCCAGTAAGAACCAAACGCGTCCGTCCCTAATGAAAGTAGTAGACAGCCTTACTGGTGCGATCACTGTCCGAAATAAAAGATTCGCATTATCGTGAAAACAGTCCTTGTTTCATTCATCCCCACACTGTACTTTCTGCGGTTTGAGTCTGGACCCACCCGTAACGGTGTTGCCTAATCAATACCCTGCGCGGAAGTGCAGCAATACGCTGTTC